>NW_007247120.1:703981-749688 GCF_000164805.1 Carlito syrichta
CGTGCCCAGCTGATTTTTTGATTTATTGTAGAGATGAGGTCTCGCTGCCCAGGCGGGTCTCGAACCCGCGGTCTCAGGCAATCCACTCATCTCAGCTCGAATTTATATTTTTAAATCACAGTTTCCATGAGCTCAGCTTATCTGGTTCCTCGGCTCAGGCTCTCAGCCAGGCTGCATTTAATGTCTCAGGTAGGCTATGTTCTCATCTGGAGACTCAACTAGGGAAGGATCTATCTCCAAGTTCCCTTATTTTGTCAGCAGAAACCGGTGTTTTCCTCCAGACTGACTTTTAGACCCACTTTAAAAGATCTCACCTGATTAGGACAGGCACACCCATGTTAATCTCCCTTTCACTAAATAAAGTGAACTGATCAGGAACTTTAAGTACATCACTAACATTTCTTCACCTTTGTCATGTTCTAGTAGTTAGAAGCAAGTTACATTCTCTACCACACTTGAGGGAAAGGGATTACATACAGATGTGTAATGAGAGTCATCTCAAGAATTGTGCCTATCACATGCAATAAAATTATATTCATTAGAAAGCAAGCAATAGAGATTATTGAGGTTACAAACTATGTTCAGATATGTAAGCATAAATTATATAGAGGGGATGCACATTTCAGTTTAGAAAGAATCCCAAGATTGGGGTCTTGCTGCCCTGACATTAGAGTTCAATTACTTCCTTGTCTAAGATTTCTTTACCTGATTCTTTGACTTTTTGTTTCAATTCTTCTGTGTTTCTATTCCCAGGGCATGCAAAGTCTCAAATTTACTTCCTTGAGTAATGCATTAGTTTTACTTTTGGTTCTCAAATTGATCTAATCCCTCTATTTTTCTTGTTCAGATGACTGACTCCTTTGTTTTGTTTTGTTTTGTTTTGTTTTCGTCTTTGTTTTGTAAGTAGAAAGAAGTAAAGTTTACTGTTCACCTTTCACAGCTTGGAAAGGGGACTGACACTCAGAGGCAAGTGTGGCTGACTAACTCCTTTGTATAATTGCTAGCTCAGAGTCAATCATTCTTTCCTCAGGAAAACTGACAAAGTTTGTTTGTTTTCTTTCTTTCTTCAGATGACAATAAATGCGAATGAACATATGACTCACTGGACTGAAGTGGTACCCTGGGAAGTGTGAACACATTTCAAACCTCCAATGTAGCTAAGATTGACCACAGGACTTTGGTCAATGAAAAATTACTGGATATAAAAGAAGCAGAAGTCTTTGGACTGGCCTCTTAACTTTCTGTCAATTCACCCTGAGAAGAATTTTCCTTGAGGAGTCGCTGGTCTAAGGTGGATGAGATAACCTAACTCATACTATGGAGCCAATACTGGTTGACTTCCATCTTGAAGTAGAGCCACTCAGCAGATCCCAGCCAAGGTTGGCTCCACTAAAACTGGCCTCTAGTCAGGCAAGCTTGAGAATAAAGGTGTATTGTTTAAGCCACTGAATTTTTCAGTGGTTTGTTAGGTAGCATTAACACAACAATGGTTGAATAAAGCATCATTTGATGTGTACAGATTTACATATAGCTACATGAAGCTTATGCAACACTAAATAAATCACATAGAGATCAATGATATTTAATAATTACCCACTATTCTAATCCTAATACTAGATGGAAATGCTTTCATTTATAATACATATAACTTGATGAATACAATAATTTCCTATGATAAATTCTATTAAACTATCAAATCTGAACTCAAACTTTCACATCTATGTTAATCTTCCACTATTTTTTTAATCGTAGAAACTTCTTTTGAAGAAGAAGAATTTATGACTTTACTAAGTGTTTTAGATTTAAGCATGTTATGTATGTTCAGTTGGGCTGAGTTTCCCCATTTTTGAGGTTAACCAGGGCATTAGGGCTAGTATTGTCATTTCCTATGCTTGTTCTTTAGTAGAGAACTATTGCATTGAGTGTGTTCATTCATTCATCAAATATTTATGGAGAGCCTACTATGGACAAGGCACCATGCCAAGTTCAGTGTTATCCCTTATCATCAGTAATGATAGACCTGCTCTGCTCAAAACCTTATAGTTAAAGATGATCTTAGATCATCTTGCTATGACATGTTATTGGTCATGGTATATTCTGCAAAATATATATATTTGTTTAGAGTCAGAGTCTCACTCTGTCGCCCAGGCTGGAGTGCAGCAGAATGCTCACATTCACTGCGGCCTTGATCTATTGGACTCAGACAATCCTTCCACCTCAGTCTTCCAAGTAGCTGGAACCACAGGCACATACCACCACGCCTGACTAATTTTTTGATTTATCATAGAGATGAGTCCTCATCAAGTTGCCCACGCTGATCTCAAACCCCTGGACTCAGCAATTCTCTCACCTTGGCCTCCCAAAGTACTGGAATTACATGCTTGAGTCACTGTGCCCAGCCTCTACAAAATATTTTAACACATACAAGTAATAAAGTTATAAAAATTATACAAGTTGTTATTGGCATAGTCAGTAATAATATATTAAAATAATAACAAAGACATAAACAATATATTTAAATTGCAGCAAAATATAACATGTGTAATGTACATGCTTTATTTCAAGTGCTTTTAAAAACAATTGGCATACATTTGCCCATTTAATCCTTATAAAACCCTGTGCTGTCATTAATATTTTCATTGCCTTAGAGGTCCATAAAGTTGCTTAAGAACACAAAATGAGTAAGTTGTACAACCAAGTTCAAATCCTATCAGAACATATACACGTATACCTATCAGAACATATATACATATATAAAATGCGTATGTTATAAAGTTGGCAAAATATCAAGTTGGTAAAAAATTTGGATTTTAATCAGGATGTCTCTTTTCAAATTTTAGTTTTTCTACTCATTTTCAGTGTGACCATGATCAAGTTAAGTCAATTGACCTCAGTTACTTCATTTGTCAAATGAGAAGACTCACCATACCTAATCAAGGGTTTATGTAAAAAGTATTAAGATGTAAAGCTCTTAGCGTAGTTCCTGGAAAGCAAAACAAAAAATCTGAATAAATGGAAGCAGCTACTCGACTTGATGATCTTCACAAAATTGATTGGGTGAATCAATAGTCTTTACAGTCAGAATAAATAGTCATGTCCTTGTGATAAATTAGCCAATCACAGAGCAATGCTTGCCAACCTAATGACTGTGCAACCTAACAGCTGCTCAATATTGGGCTTACCTGTGAAGCCAGGATTGTATTGTCTGACCACAGAACCTCATATCTGTGACATCTTTCTTCCAATATTCACATCATCCTCTTGTTCATCTTCAGTTCCATTTCCTCTCATGGGTAATGATGGTATGAAAAACGAGCTTTCTGTATACCAGACACTATTCTAGTTGTAGTCCTAAACAATCTTACAAAATGTTAAAATAATTTACTTTAGTGCACATCAGTAGTGAATAGCATAAATAAATTTGAGTAGAGTCTGTTGTGCTTATCTTTTTAAGGAATTCATTAACTAAATGAGGTTTCCTAAAGTGAAAAAAAATTTTGTCAATTAATTGACTGCACTTTTAGAGCAATTTTAGATTTATAAAAAGAATTGAGCAGGAAGTACAGAGAGTTTCTATCTACCCTCCACAATCCCCCTTCACCTGTCTGCTCCCCCAATCCTCCCTATTACTATTTAGCATTAGTGTGGAACATTTTTTTTTTTTTTACAATTAATGAGCCGTATTGATATATTTGTATTAACTGAAGTCCATCAATTTTTAAAAAAATAAATGTACCCACCATGGCAATATCATCAAGAAGTTTCATTACCCTAAAAAGCCTCTGTGCTCTACCTATTTTTCCTTCCTTCACTCTTCCCAAACTACTGGCAACCACTCTGTTTCTGAAGTTGTTCCTTTCCCAAATGACATATAATTGGAATCACACATCCTCTTTTAAGATTTTCGTATTGCACTTAGTAATAAGCATTGAAGCCTCCTCCATGTCTTTTGAGTCTTGATATATTATTTCTTATTATCACTTAGTGCTATTCTATGATATAAATGTACCACAGTTTGTATATGCATTAATCTATTGGAAAACATTCTATTATTTCAAATTTTTGGCAATTACGAAAACAAAGGACATAAACTTTTAGTGCAGGTCTTTGAGTAGGCATAAATTCTCAACTCAGTTGAATAAACACTCAGGACACGCATGCTGAAATGCATAGTAAGAGTATGTTTTTCAGTTCAGGGCCAGCCTGGACAATATAGTGAGACCCATATCTCCACAATTTTTTAAAAATTCAGTAAGCATGGTGACATAAACCTGTAATCCTAGCTACTTAGGAGTCTGAGGCTGGAGGATCACTTGAGTCCAGGAGTTCAAAGATGCAGTGATGCTGTTTAAATATGCTATGAGCTATGTTCACACCATCGCACTACAGCCTGGGTGACAGAGCATGACTTTTCTAAGGGGGGAAAAAAGAAGAAAAGAAACTGTCAAATTGTCTCTTAAAGATCTGTACCATTTTGCATTCCCACCAGCAATTAATGAAAATTTTTGTTAATGTACACGCTTGTTCTTACCATTTGACATTGTCAGTGTTTTGGATTTCAACCATTCTAGTAGATGTATAATGATACATAATTGTTTTACTTTGCAACTCCCTAATGACATATGATGCTGATCATCTTTTCATATGCTTTTTTGTCATCTGTATTTTTTATTTGGTAAGTAATCTGTTCTTATCTTTTGTCCAATTGTTAATGTTTTTTGTTTTCTTATTGAGTTTTAAGAGTTCATTTTATGCTTTGAAAAAGTTTTTTATCAGATGTTTCTCTTGCAAAAATTTTTTCTTAGTCTATGGTTTTTCTTATTCTCTTAACAAAGCCTTTTGCAGAGAAGAAATTTTTGATTTTGGTAATGTCCAACCTATCATTTTTTTTCTTTCATGGATTGTGTTTTAGAATGTACAGAAAATCATTACTAAACCAAAGGCTGCCTGAACTTTCTTCTGCACTATCTTCTAAGAGTTTTATAGTTTTGCATTTCAAATTCAGGTCTATGATCCATTTTTGAGTTACTTTTCTTGAAAAATATAAAGTTTCTGATTAGATTCATTTTTTTGCATGTGGGTGTTCAATTATTCTAGTACTATTTGTTGAAAATATTATTTTTCCATTGAATTTCCTTCGCTCATTGGAAGCTGGATTTTCTCTCATATATGCAACTATTATTTAAGTTTAATCGCATTGAAAATATTCTGTAAATTATCAAATGTCTATCAAAATATTTTTGTATGATGCAGCAACAAAAATGATAATGTAGACAAATATTTTAAAATGTGAGACAAAGCCGGGCTTGGTGGCTCAGCCTGTAATCCCGCGCCTTTGGGAGGCTGAGGTGAGTGGACTGACTGAGCCTGCGGGTTCGAGACCCACCTGGGCAGCGAGATCTCATCTCTATGATTAATTAAAAAATCAGCCGGGCATGGTAGCGCATGCCTGTAATTCTGGCTACTCGGAAGGCTGAGGCGGAAGGATCGCCAGAGCCCAGCAGGTTGAGGCTGCAATGGCTGGGAGCAGCCACTGCACTCCAGTCTGGGCGACAGAGTGAGACTTCAACTCAAAAATAAATAAATAAATAAAAATAAAATTTTTTAAAAAATTAAATAAATAAAATGTGAGGCAAGTATGAATGCTTCCATATACAGTCATGCCTCACTTATTGATGGAGATAATTTCTGAGAAATGTGTCCACTGGCAATTTCATTCTGTGTAAACATCCTAGAGTGTACCAGCACAAGCTCAGATGGGATGGCCCAATCAGCACCTAGACTACATGGTACCGCCTATTGCTCCAAGGTTACAAACCTGTAAGCCATGTTATTGTACTGACTATGGTAAGCAGCTGTAATATTTACAATTTACAATTTGTATGTGTGTATTAAACAATAGAAAAGGTACAGTAAAAATATGGTACGTAAACCTATAGGACCACCGTTGTATACGGAGTTGGGGGGGAACCAGAATTATCTTTTGGAGGAATTATCTCACAGAGTACACTCACAACTTGTTCCTCCAGATCAAAAGGTCAACTAAAATTTTTATCTGGAAAGCTTTGAGAGGGTTGTATTACGATTTGCAGAAGAAACATCTCAAGCTGTGGCAAACAGATGACAGGTTCTGCCATCATGTCGACAAACCTACCCACACAATGCTGAGTGTTCAGCAGTTTTTAACCAAAAATGGCAAGGACCCCTGTGCCCCACTCTCCCTGTTAATCTGATCTCACCCATAGTGATTTTATTTTGTTACCCTGGTTGAAAAAAAAAATCTTCCAAGGGAAATGTCTTGCCGATGCAGAAGAGGTGAAACAAAAACAACAGAAGCTCACACAGGTAACAAAATTGAAGAGTTCAAAAACTATCTTGAGCAGTGGAAAAGTGTCTCAATTAAATAAAAAGGCGTAATGCATCAAAGGGAGGGTATTTTGAAGGTGATGGAAGTTTAAATATGTAAGAATAAATACACTTTTTTATAAGTAAATTCCATTTTTCAGAGGGAGAATCCTCTCATATGTGGTCTGTTGTGACAGAAGCATCATTATACAATACATGGCTGTATAGTATTGTGGCAAATAGTAGCCATGTTTTAAAAAGTAAGGGGCCATCTCTAGTCCAAACATAACTCAAGATGAATTTTAGAACTATTTATTCTGCATGAATTTTTAATAATCAAAAAAGTATAATTAATTTACTTTAATTATAGAACATATTTTATTTATAACATATGTGACATGTATCTACAAATTATTTATATATGGCTGTGATTTTTTACTCCATGTTTATGACATATTTATTCAATGTTTATTTAGTTTCTATGGTGGGTAAGTTACTTGCTAAAAATGCAGGTGGCAAGAGATTTTTTTTTTCTTTTTTCGAGACAGGTTCTCACTCTGTTGCCCAGGCTGGTGTGCAGTAATGCAATCATGGCTCCCTGCAGCCTTGGCCTCCTAGGTTCAAGTGATTCTCCCACCAGAGCTTCCTGAGCAGGTATGACCACAAGTGAGCACCATGTCTGGATATTTTAATTTTTTAAATTTTAATTTTGTAGAGACAGAGTCTCATTATGTTGCCCAGGTTGGTCTCAAACTCCTGGGCTCAAGCTAACCTTTTGCTGCAGCTTCCCAAAGTGCTGGGATTATAGACGTGAGCCACCACACCCAGTCGAAAGAAAATTTAAAGAAATAAAATAGCATCATTCTTCTCAAACCTGGAAACAACAATACAGAAATTCATGTGGAAACATAAATGACTACAAATAGTCAAAACAACCCTCAGCAAAAGAAACAAAATGGGAAGTATCACACTTCTCGACTTTAAACTTTATTATGAGGCAACAATAATCAAAACAGCCTGGTATAGGTACAAGTACAGTCATATTGACCAATGGAGTAGGATTGAGATCTGGAAGCAAAAACTCAATATCTCAACCAAGTCATCTTCAACAAAGCCTCCACCAACAACCACTGGGGAAAGGAGAACTTATCAATAAATGGTGCTGGGAAAACAGGCTTCTGATGACATGCAGAATATTAAAACAAGACCCCTTCCTATCACTATACACAAAAATCAATTTTAAATGGATCAAAGACCCAAACATAAAACCTCAAACTCTAAGAACCTTAGAAAATGCAGGAGACACTCTTATTGAAATTGGACCTGGTAACCATTTTCTGATCAAAGCTCCAAAAGCCCGTGTCATAAGAGATAAGATAGATAAGTGGGACCTCATCAAACTGAAAAGCTTCTGAAAAGTTAAAGAAACCATAAAGAGAGCAGGGAGACAGCCCACAGAATAGAAAAAAAATATTTGTCAACTGTATATCTGACAAAGGCCTAATGTCTAGAATCTACAAGAACTCAAAACATGCCAAAAAAGAAAAGCAAACAAACAACCTCATTACAAAGTGGGCAAAAGATATGAATAGAAACTTCTCAAAAGAAGACATACGAGCAGCCACCAGATACATGAAAAACTGCTCAGTTTCACTAATCATCAAAGAAATGCAAATTAAAACTACACCAAGATACCACCTAACTCCAGTCAGGATGGCCATCATCGTTAACTCAAAAACAACAGATGCTGAAGAGAATGTGGGGAAAGGGGAATGATTCCATGCTGTTGGTGGAAGTGTAAACTAGCACAACCTCTGTTGAAAACAGTGTGATGATTCCTAGAAGATCTATAAATTGACCCTGAGATCCCTCTTCTGGGAATATACCTGGAAGAACTTAAATCACTCTATGAAAAAGATACCTGCACATGCATGTTTATTGCAGCATTATTCACAATAGCAAAAACATGGAACCTACCATGCTGCCCATTGAAAGAGGACTGGTTAAAAAAAAAATGTGGTACATATACATGATGGAATATTACACACCTTAAAGAAGGACAAAATTATGAACTTCACAGTAACTTGGATGGACTTAGAGTCTATAATACTGAGTGATCTACCACAGAAACAAAGAACTGAGTACCACATGTTCTCACTCATGAGTGGACCCTGAACAATTGTCATAATACTATAAGAAAGGGAGTGGCAGTAGTGGAAGACTGCCAGAAGAATGAAGGAGGGGCACAGCTCATTAATAAGGTACCTGGTCTCAAATCAGCTGAAGTAGGGACCAAAGTGAGGCCCAAACTTTGCTTACACAATGACCATTTATATACCTAACCCTGAATTGTAGCCCACAGCTTTAAAATACAAAAATAACATATGTATAAAAAAGCATTCAACCTCAAAAAAAAGAAAGAAAGAAAGAAAATATTTTGTTTCTCCACTCAGTTTTACAAGATAGTAAGGAAGAAGTCAAAACTAACTAAACAAAAACCACACATATATATCTAGGGTATGTACATTTTCAAAATTATCAATAAACAATACAAAATATAATTGTATTTTTCCCATGATTAGATTAATTTTTGTGTTGAGTCTCCATTCTTTCCAATGCTGAAAAATGAGCTACTCTTAACTGGGTAAATCAAGGGACTGAAATATCATGTTTTTCTCAAATTAATTTAAATTCTACTTCCTCCTTCTTTCATAATAAATACTTAAATGTGAGAATGGGAAAGCTGCCTTCTCATTCCTGGGGTATGAACTATTTGCAGATGGTATTTGATTTGCCCCAGCAGTCTGGCACCCATTGAGATCTAGCCATATCTACATTTGATCCTCCGCTTGATATACTCTTATTCACCTTCTGCAGAGATCCTTGAAGGTACACCATCTGACCCGACTTATGAGCTTTGAGGAATACTGGCACAAACAAATAGGGGCAATAAAAATAGAAAAGACATACAATACTAACTGCCTTCACATAGCTCTAGATATATGAAACAGAGAAATCTCTTCTTCAATAAGAAGTTAAGAAAGGCTTTTCTGTAAAATTTTGTATTGAAGTGTGATCTGAACAATGAGTAAGTATCATCTAGACCAAAGAGAAGGGAAGGGGATGTGTAAAATCCTGTGGGGGAAGATAAAGCATCATACATTCAAAGGAAGGAAGAAAAGTCCATGGGTTTGGAATTGAGAGTTTGTAGTGTGAGGGTAGAGTGATATTTGAGCAAGCTGAAATGGAAATGTGTCTGAGTTTCCTTTAGAGACCTTAAAAGAAAGACAGACACTTTTAGCGCAAATAAATCTTTTGGCCTCCTTGTGTCCATCAAGAACTATTTTCTTGCATATAAATAATCAGTTCTGATTTCTAATTCTTTGATATTGACCAATATATTTTGTAATATTCTCTTGTGGAAGGTTGATACAGGTCTTTTTAAAACATGACATTCAGTCTACAAGTTATCTACAAGTGGTCTTTCTGAAAGTGTTGTTTAAAGCTATGAGTTTATGAGGTACTTGATATATACCCTGTAAGCCAGAAACAACAACACGTCCTGAGTCATTCAATGCTTTTCTACATTAACCAAATTAAGTTGGCCCCAAAAGACTCAAAATTGTAACACAAGAAACTCAACATCCTTAGAGTTTATTGGTTGTCTGTTAAACACAAACAAGCAAAATAATTTCTTTGACTGACTACTTAGTGCTTAATGACATTGAGGTTGGTCAATGATAGCTTGTGCATTTCTTAAGACTGGTGAAATATGCTGAAATTGAGGACTATATTCTTTCCCTAAAAAATGTTAACTATACTGTCTTCAGTCAAAAAGGAACCATTAAAAAATAATTTTCTGATGTTATAAGCATCCTACTGGTTAGCTTTTAGAAAACTGATGCTTTGTTGTGGCATCTTGGTAACCATGACTGAAAGAGTTAAGAAAACTTTCAGAAAATATCAAGTTTTATTCCAAGAAGGAATCTGTGCACTGGAAGAATGTAGCTTTTAAAAAATGTAAATATCAGTAATTCTTTGTGACTCTTAATTATCTTAATTTGAATTTAACGCTTTCCTTGGTGTCCTCATTCTTGCTAAAGTTTCTCAGAAGCCAAAATGTATCATAATTAATGGTCTTATTAATGCATTTCATGTGTTTTCATTGTGGGAATAAAGCCCTAAAGTTCCTAATTAGATGAACACAGTCTTTGAACACAGTGAATTTGAAACAGCTCTTTATTTGAGATGGCATTATTATTCCTAATAATAATATTAGCTATAATCACCATACTACTCAATATCAGTGTATGACTCTTGTAACATCAAATAGCCTAACTTTTCCAATTTTCTTTCTATATGAAAACATTTATATTTAGTAAAATATAACCACATTAGACCATGTATTGGTAATATCACTCTTCTAGGACTGATGCCTGCATGTCATTATCATCCTGTGTCCTTGTCCCTAATAAATGTTTCCCTGTGGGAGCCATATAACACTCAAAGCTGCCTGCAGTCTTTCCAGGAGGCCAATAATTAGACATAGAAATAATTCGACCCCATAGGGAATTCAGATTAGCTACATTTCTCATGCTTCCCTTTTTTATGAGAATATATTTCATGTAAGTTAAGCCAAACTGTCTCTGTTTGCACTTAGTTCTGAGCCTTCTTTTACCGTGGATAGGAGAGCAGAACAGCTCCAAGCCCTGAAGAATGGTCTTACCTGAGATGAGAGAGTTCCATCCAGGTTCGGTGATTTTTGTCTTAAAAATGACATAAATTAAATTACTTAAGTTGGACTTTTAAAGGAAAGAACAAATCAGACTACCTCC
The DNA here is from genome assembly GCF_000164805.1 of Carlito syrichta. Taxonomy (NCBI): domain Eukaryota; kingdom Metazoa; phylum Chordata; class Mammalia; order Primates; family Tarsiidae; genus Carlito; species Carlito syrichta. The sequence continues at coordinate 715,162 of NW_007247120.1, forward strand.
CTCTTAGATCCATTGTGAATTTAATTATATTTGTTAAGTAGTCAAGTTGAATATATAAATATGAACTATAGATGTAAGTAAAAACTCAAATGTGAGTTGATGTTTGCCTTTCTCACCTTTGGCCTAATTTTGTGTCTAAGTCTTTATTTTGCCCTCTTCACACGATGCTGTTTTCCTCATCAATTCTACGGGCTAAGCTGATCCTAACTGCTGTAGTGCTGCTGCCCATGGCAGCAGGTAGTGTAGATGTCTAATACTTTCCCTCAAGGTGGCTGATTAGAAATTGAATTCTGTTAGACTACATTTACCGCTCTTGGTAAATGGGTTCCTTAAGAACCCATTGATCATATTTTTCTTTCTTTTTTTTCTTTAAACTGTCTATCTTTTTTTCTAAATTCCAAAATAAAATTCCCAATCCTCTGTTCTCTGTGCATCTCACACTTTTTACTACATGGTGTTCTGTTGCCGCCACTGAGCTCTTGTTTTCCCCCCAGTCTTTTGGGGTCCTTGCATCACTAGCTTCTTTGTTGGAGATAAACTCAGTTTATGATACAGTCGGATGCCCTGTGTTTTTCTGAGACTTTCTTTCTCTCCCTTTGTGTAGTAGAAGAAATTATTTATCTAGCTCACTAGAAAATCTATTTTTTGAATAAGAAACAGCTAACTTCGGTGTAGTTCCACAAGGAAGACAGTTCTTATCAAGAAACTAAGAAAAACCTTTATTTATACTCTCTCTGTTTCTTTAAATCAAAGTAGCCATATATCAAAGGTTGTTGGCTGGCAGAGAACAGGAAAAGCCCTCTCAGCACTTTTATCTTAACTCGTTACTGCTCACGAAGCATCAGCTGTGTAATTATAATGTAAGCCATAACAATATGGATTATCGCAAGTATATAGGAATGAAATAAATTGGTTTAAACTTTATTAAAATGAGTCTAATAACTAGCATTCAATATTTTCTGCTATGTTTTCAGTAGCTTTCTTTTGGTTTGATTTCAATGAGTTTTGTCTCTCAGAGGGCCCTGCAGGCCAAGTAGTGCTGAGTGTCTCAATAACAAACACAGGAAGTTTAACTAATTAAAAATCAAATTGCCACAAAAGGAATGACTGTCTATTGGTAGAGGAAAATCTCTTTAATGGAAATGTCGTATTTTTTGTTTTCTTTTCTCTCCCCTCATAAGTGTGAGAACGATTAATGCTGTTCACAATACTACCAGTGTGCTTTCTCTCAGGTGCAAGCAGGGCAGGGTGGCTTATCTCCATACCCTTTCAAGTTGACAATGTTTGTGTGAATTGCTTTGGCCATGCCTAACTTCTGGACATGAAGGACCAAAAAAAAATTTCCTTTGCAACTGGGAATAGAATCACTAGAAATGGTGGATTTTCTATGAGTCCAGGCCATGGAGCAGAGGCCCAAATTAAATTTCAATGTTTAAAAATCAAGATAAACATTAAAAGAAGACAATTAAAATAAATAATGCAAACAATGGAGATATCAATTATCAATAATAAATTATAGAACCTTACATTTTATTAATCTTTCTATGTATACATATATCTACATATATACATACATCATGTGAATATTATATATATATGTTATAACACATAAATGCCATAGGTACAAAGTATAATAATATAACAGCTTGCTCTTTTATTTAATAGGAACATTCTTCCCAAGGAAGCAAATATTCTTTTGCAATAAAATATTAATAAAGTAAGGTCTTGCATCATCTGAATGTATTCTCTTATATTTTATTACTTATTCTTGGCTTTTGTTTTAACTTTTAAAAAGTATCTATGATGATAAACAATATCTTATAAGCATCCCAACTTCAGAATATTTGCTCAAAATGTGATTATTTTTGCTAAGTTTCCTCATGTAGAATTTCTGAGTTATGTATATGCAGCATTGAATCTTCTTTTATGTAGACATAATCTTATGTTCAAAAATGTAACAATATACTCTTGTACAAAATGCATGAGGTTTTAAGTTTTATCATACTCACTAAAATTATTCCTTTTTCTTAACTATTTGTCAATTTTACTAATAAAATAATTATACACTGTTGAGTTTACTTGCATTTATTTAGCAATTGATTCAGCATATGCATTTTCACATTTTTATTCCTCATTTGTTTTTGAACTTTGTCTATGAGATGTCATACAGCAATAGACACATGTGTTCTGTCTTGGTGAGTATAATAATGTGTATCACCATTTCCTGAGTTGGGCCAGCGAGAAGAAGCTTTCTTCCTTTGAGAAAGAAACTGTTGAGCTTCTCTGGAAGTAAACATACTGAATCATATACATCTGTATGCTGACGCAATATACTCAGTCAACTTCTCCCTTTAGGCTGTGAAATTAAGATACAATTTAAATTGTGTTATCACTATGATATCTTTTAACTGTATCCAAGAGATTTTCTGAAGACAAAAGTGGTTTACATTTTTTATGATAGCTGTTAAGATAATATCATATTTTTATTTGATCAAAACTAGTATTAAATTTATCAAAGAAAACTGAATTTGTTTGAACTCTTCATGATAAATTTGATTTGTTTTAATTTTTTGTAATTGAATTTTAGTAATTTCACTATTTTCTCTCTGGAGAATGCAACAGCAACTATCAAACTCCAGCAGTGTCACTTAGTAAACTGCAAAGCAGCTCATTTTTACGACACCAGTTAGATGTAGGATCGAATCAGTCATCAGAATTATTTGCAATTCCCAGATTTACCTCAACTTTTGTTTCATTTTTCTCAAATACACATTTCCTATTTCAAGTTATATCAATAGATAAAGAACAAATTAGTTCATTACTACCTAAAATTCTTAAAATCATTTGACCAGTTATTTTGACAACTGTCCCAATCACATCCTTCTTTCAGCACAACTACTCTGCCACTTCTGTGGTACCTCATGTGACTTTCCTCAAAATGACCTTCTTGGCCCAGCCCAGCACATCTTTTGGCTTTTTTTTAAAATCCTCTTTTCTTCTGATTCTGTACTACAATGCTTGAAACAACTTGAGTCTCAGGACAGCATCTGCAATAGAGTTAAGGTATGAGAAGAAGGTAACTGGGCCAGTCAAAATACTTTCTTGCAGAGGTCATTAATAATAGCTAGTTTATATCAAAATATAATCCTTTAATTGAGAGAAAGTGAGATTTTTAACTTTATACCCAAGGAGATTTCTCAATATTGTCATATAGAAAGGTAGAGTAAATATTTTATATTCTACCTTCAGAGTTCAAAGTTATCTTCATATTTTGAGGATAATGAATCAAAATTGGGAATATGAATGCCAATAACTTACCTAGAGAGAGAACAAAATGCTAATATATCCTGAAACAAGAATTTTAGGAGATTTAGTTTCATTGTTTGCTTTCATTGTCTTATTAATGCTTAGATTTTAAAGCATCAATGAGAGAATGATATGTAATAATTAAAATAATTACATAGAAAAAACAGTGACTGGATAAAATATAATCAAAGTGTGCTATTCTGAATGGAACAAACTATGCTGAAAAAGAGACAACCTGCAACTCTCAACACACTAACAAAAGTATCTCAGTGATAGACAGAATTTACTCCAGACTGAACAAGTCCAGGGCATCTGACCTTCATGTGCTGACTCAGAGACCCAGAATGCTTCTACCATGGCTGCATAGCCTTCCTAAAAGCCTAAGCAGGGGAACCTGATGGACATTTCCTTTCTTCATAGACATGAAGTACATTTTTCCTTCTCACATTTCATTGGCCTGAGCTAATTACTTGGTCTCTTCTAAATTTAAAACATGATTTAGTATAATTTTCTATGTGTAAAAGATGAAGAATTATGGAACAATTGTGGTAAGTATACAGCACAGTAGCTTCCAAAATGGAAATATATTATTTAATTACAATGTGAGTTTTACATTTGTAGAAATCTCAGTTTTCTCTAGGAGATATATATGTAAACAATATTCTAATTATATGCTAAAATCAATAACAATTTCTAAACCGAGGAATTGTATTTGACTCCTTTTATCTCTCTTAAGCTGTTTTTGCACAATATTTTGAAATTTTAAAATCAAAAACAAGTGTAACATACACATAAAGTTAAAACGTGCTTGGTGCATACATGCATATGTGTGCATATGTCCATATGGGGAGAAGAATACATCTTTATTTTGCTCTATTTAATTGCTTTAAAAATATGAAGATGAATAAATGCTGTGCATACCTTTCTTTGTTGTATTCTGGAAAATTATCTTTGCAAACACATAGTGGTCTATACAAATTTCAACTTTTGCGATCAATGGCTTACTTAATTTATTAATATGTTCAGTTAATATTTATGGATTCCTTGTTTGTGCTAGACATTGTTCCTATACTAGGATTTAACAGTGGGGGAAAATTAGTTCTACAGTCTAGCTGAAGAAAGACATAAATTAAATAAGAAAAATATGTAAAATATATAGAATGCTGACGGTGCTCATGAAAGATGTGAAGCAGCTAAAAGACAGAAGTGCTGTGGTGGTAGCGAGAGGAAATGTAATGTTAAATAGTTAGATGAGACAAGGTCTTGCTATTAGATTGATTTCCAAGTAAAGAATGTAAGATTGTAAGGAAGCCAGCAATGGAGATATCTCTGGGGAAACCATTCCAGACACAGAGACCAACAAGAAAAAAAATATTCTAAAGCAAAACACAGGTGAATTTTCCAGGAATAGGAATGAGCCCAGAGAAGAGAAAGTCACACCATCAAAGGCCAGAGAGGTCAGCCACATAGCAATGTATTCTCTGGGATCTTGTAAGCCACGGTAGCAAGCTTAACTTTTCAAGATGGAAAGTGATGGCAGTGTTTAAAGCAGAGGCAGAGCTAAAATACATTCTTTTTTTTTTTTTTGAGTTGGAGTCTCACTCTGTCACCCAGACTGGAGTGCAGTGGCCGCTCCCAGCCACCGCTGCCTCGACCTGCTGGGCTCTGGCGATCCTTCCACCTCAGCTTTCCAAGTAGCTGAAACTACAGGCGCGCGTTACCACGCCCGGCTAATTTTGTTATTTATGGTAGAGATGAGGTCTCGCCAAGATGCCCAGGCGGGTCTCAAACCCGCAGGCTCATGCGATCCACTCACCTCAGCCTCCCAAGGTGCGGAATTACAGGCTGAGCCACCAAGCCCGGCGATAAAATACATTCTAATGAGTCACTCTAGCTGCTGTGTGGAAATATATGTTAAAGAAGGCCAAGAATATAGCAGGGGAGATCATTTAAAACAAAAATCCAGATAAGAGATGGTGCTTACTCCAACTAGAGTGGTAGAGGTGGTAAAAAAGGGTCACATCATTGTTCCATTTTGAAGGCCAAGCCGAAATAATTTGCTGATGGATGAAATTTGGAATGTGCGAGAAAGACATATTCACTTGCAAGAATGGAATTCCCTTTTACCTACAAGAGGAAAATTTTGAAGGAGGTTTGAGGCATAAAATCAGAAGGTATTCAGTACAGATTGTTTGAGTTCTTATAAAATAACCAAGTGAAAGTATTCAAAACAACTGTACACAAAAGTCTGCAGTTTTAGTAGAAAAGAGTTGCCCTGAGACTATATTAATAATATGCATCAATGCTTATATTGAATGTGTTATATACCAGAAACCATTTTGCTATAATATGAATGAGTTTTTAAACAAAATTTTCAAGAGGTAGGTATTATCATCAACATTATGAACTAAGAAGAGTGAGATACAAGAAGTTAAAAGAAGTTTGTTACAAGAATAAAGGGCTAGTATCTGGTATTTGCCTGTGCATTTATTAACTATGCTTGCTACCTCTTCTGGTAACTGATTGTCATATATTTAGTATTTAAAGTCACAAACCTGTGTGAGATCACCAAAGGATTCAGAGAAAAGTAAAAGAAGTCCAGGAACTGATCTGAGGCACTCCAGAATTAAGAATTGAAGAAAGTTAAGAAAAAATCAGCCCTAGAGCCGGACTCGGTGGCTCAGCCTGTAATCCCGCGCCTTTGGGAGGCTGAGGTGAGTGGATTGCCTGAGCCCACGGGTTCGAGACCCACCTGGGCAACTTGGTGAGACCTTATCTCTACAATAAATCAAAAATGAACCGGGCGTGGTAGCGCCTGCCTGTAGTTCCAGCTACTTGGAAGGCTGAAGTGGAAGGATCGCCAGAGCTCAGCAGGTCGAGGCTGCGGTGGCTGGGAGCGGCCACTGCACTCCAGTCTGGGTGACAGAGTGAGACTCCAATTCAAAAAAAAAAAAAAAAAAAAAAATTAGCCCCAGGGGTGGAAATGAAATGAGTCATCTCATAAGAGAGAAAACAAATAAGTCGTGCTGTCTTGGAAACAAAGACAATATTTGGAGAAGGGTATGATCACTTATGTACAATGACGCTGATAAAATAAATAAGGAAGACTACAAATTGATTTTTGGATTTAATGACATGTTAGTAACCTTGACAAGATCATACCTAGTGAAAGAACAATAGTGAACTTCAAAGGCAGAGGATATAAAGACGGAATATAGACAATTTTTAATGAGTTATTTTGTAAAGCAGAAAAATAGGGAGAAATGTGCAAGGATAGTGGGGGAAAACATTGATTTTTTTTGTTTGTTTGCTTATTACTATTATTATTTTAGTTGGAGTCTCACTCTGTCACCCAGGTTAGAGCGCAGTGGCACGCTCACGGCTTCCTCAGTCTTGAACTGCTGTACTCAGGTGATCCTTCCACCTCAACCTTCCAAGTAGCTGAAACTACAGGTTCATGACACCACGCTTAGTTAATTTTTGGATTTATTGTAGAGATGAGGTTTTGTTAAGTTGCCCAGGCTGGTCTCGAGCCCATGAGCTCAGGCAATCCTCTCACCTCGGACTCCCACATTGCTGGGATTATAGGCGTGAGCCACCGCTCCTGGCCTGTTTTCTTACTTTTTAAGTTAGGAGAATATGCACCCCTTCTGGTGAAGTATATAAGCACAGATGAAAAGAGGTGTTGGGAGTGGAAGAAATTATCATCCTAGTTTGCCTATAGTCTCAGTGAATGAGAAGGACTCATCAGTTAAGAATAGGTCAACGATTTAAAGATATAGGCACATAAATTAATGGAAGAGAGAATATACTGGGGATATCTACCGTGAAAGCTGGGCAACATTAGGGTTCATTTCACACACAACAGAAGAAATACAAATTAATACTACTCAGAAATGTCGCTTACCACCTACAGATGGGGTCAGACTCAGAAATTTGACAATACATTTGTTCTGGGGAGTTCTAACTTACATTGCTATGAGAAGTAACAAAAAAGGAACAAGCCCAGTAGAAAAGAATTTAACAATGTCTCAAAAACTGATCTATTCATTTAACTTTTGACCCAGCACACCTAATTCTATGAAACATTGTCAAAGTATGAAAAAGCGCAAGCATTGGTTCATTTATTGTGGTATTATTTGTTATTACAGAAGTTTGGAGATAATCCAAATGTCTATGAGTGCAGCACTATTTGAATAACCCATACTTTACCCACATACTGAAGAAATCTGCAGCCATAAAATAAAGGAAGAACATCCATACACTGACAAGGAATGATCTGCATGCAGGATGGAAAATGAGATGAAAAGGGCAAAGTGTTGAACAATGAGTATTGCGTGCTACTTTTTCTGTAAGAAAGAGGAAGAGAAATGTGTATATGTTTGTTCATTTATATATGTGTATATTTGTTAAAGTAAATGCTGAAAGAGTAAATGAAAATTAACTCCCATGCTTAATATAGCGGTAGGGAAAGACAAGGGTATAGAGGCAGAGATAGAACTGAGAATTCTCATAATAATTCTTGTTGTATCTTTGAATTTGACAATTTATGCATATTTATATATTTAAAAATTAAATTTTTATCAAAAGAAATAAAAGTGGACACAGGCAAAAAGAAAAAAAAAATGAAAGAAAAAATACTGCTAAAATTTGGAGTTTAAAAAATATCATAATAGGTAGGCAAGAATATCTTAATGGAGTTTTAATTTGCATTTCTGCTATCATGACAAAATTGAGCATCACTTCATGCGCACAAGAACCTTCTTTTAACTTTTTAAAAACGTGATGTAGTTATTTGTTTTTATGTCCATTTTTTATCATGAGGTGATGATCTTTACTTTTAAGAGTTTTTTTATATCTAAGATATTAACCATTTATCTGCGCTATGAAAGACAATAATTTTTTATCATTCTATTTTATTTTTACCTTTGATCATTTTGGTTATGCAAAATGATTCTATGCTGTTGAAATGTGTGGCTTTTTAATAGCTTTAGAATTTTGAGTGTTACTTAGGAAATTTTCCCCATTCCCATGAGCATTTCCCATATCTTTTCTATTCTGTCTACTCTCTCTCCCTCTCTTTCCTTTCTGTTTCTTTCCTTTCTTTGAACTGTCAAAACAAAACTGTACTTCTAAAATTACAGACAAGGAAGATTTATTCGAGGCTATTAAAACTGGAAAAGATCTTTACATTTGCTGAAACAAATAGGTGCAGAGTTTCTAAGAGTTGAGGAGGAGGCGGTAGGGGACAAGAAAATCATAAGTTCTTTGTTTTTGTTTGTTGGTCTTGCCAAAAGGAAAAAGTATTCTTTTTTTAAAAACATACTTTTTATTTTAAAATTGTGGGGTACAGTTAAGGGTTAGGTATGCAAATATGCATTGTGCAGGTGCCCTTGTTGATGAGGTGTGCCCCCCATCCCCAAACAGATATCGACTACCGTTAATCCCACCTCCCCTCCCTGCCCCCTCCCCATAGTTTCCCACTACCGTCAATTCTTTTCTTATAGTATTACGATAGTTGTTCAAGGTCCACTTATGAGTGAGAACATGTGATACTCAGATCTTTGTTTCTGTGAGAGATCACTCAGTATTATAAACTCCAATTCCATCCAGGTTGCTGCAAAATTCATGATTTTGTTCTTTTTTTTTTTTTTTTTTTTTTTGAGTTGGAGTCTCACCCTGTCACTCAGAGTGCAGTGGCTGCTCCCAGCCACTGCAGCCTTGAACTGCTGGGCTCCGGCGATCCTTCCGCCTCAGCCTTCCAAGTAGCTGGAACTACAGGTGAGCGCTACCATGCCCAGTTAATTTTTTATTTATTGTAGAGATGAAGTCTCATCAAGTTGCCCAGGCGGGTCTTGAATCTGCGAACTCAGGCAATCCACCCACCTCAGCCTCCCAAAGTCCTGAGATTACAGGCTGAGCCTACTGAGCCTGGCCAATGATTTTGTTCTTTTTTTATGGCTACGTAATATTCCACTGTGTATATGTACCACATTTTTTAATCCAGTCCTCTTTTCATGGACAGCATGGTTGGTTCCATGATCTTGCTATTGTGAACAATGCTGCAATAAACATACATGTGCAGGTATCTTTTTTATAGAGTGATTTGAGTTCTTCAGGGTATATTCCCAGTAGGGGGATTGCGGGGTCATATGAAAGGTCAATTTTTAGAGCTTTTAGGAATCGCCACACTGCTTTCCACAGAGGCTGCACTAGTTTACACTCCCATCAACAGTGTAGAAGTGTTCCCTTTTCACTACATCCTCTCTAGCATCTGTTATTTTTTGAGTTATTGATAATGACCATTCTGACTGGCGTTAGGTCACATCTCAGTGTAGTTTTAATTTGCTTCTCCTTGATGATTAGTGGGGTTGAACATTTCTTCATGAGTCTGTTGGCTGCTCATATGTCTTCTTTTGAGTATACTCTTGTATATTCATGACAGGAGATAGTTTTACAACTCGAAGGAAAGGAACCTTGTAAGTTAGGTTCTTACTCTTTAATGAAGTTAGAAGCTAGAAGTGCTACTTTTCTTGATTATTACGTTTCAAAGAGATGGCTGCTAGGTCTTTGAAGAAAAAGCCCTGATTAGCAAAACTAGTATAAAGCTTTCTAAAAAATTTACATCTCAATGGGGCAGAGAAAAAATTGCAGTTACAAGTTTTCTAAAGAAAATTCTCTAAGAACAAAGTAGACAATAGCTTGGAGCCAGGAAGAAATCTGTCTAAAGTTTAGTCTTGTTGTAGGGAATGTTAAGGCCCTCTAGGTCACTTCTTTTCTTCCCTACTACTAACTTTCTTCTTTCTTTTGACATTTAGTATATAATACTTTTGTAATTTATCCTGATGTGTACATGGATGACTTTTGACCACTGCATCTGGTGCCCATCTGGGATCTAAAGGTAGATATCTGAGGATCTATATTAATGGAAACTTTTTTTACAACCCCCATGAAATAGACAGCAGCTAGCATGCATGAACACTTCTTTTCTACTACAGTGTTAATTTTAAAAAATAAATAAATAAATAAGAAATAATGTTCCATAGGAACAACAGCAGCAGAAAAGAAATAATTCCTCTTCTTTTTACTTGAGAGAGTGTGCGCGCGCGCGTGTGTGTGTGTGTGTGTTTCTTTTTTTAATTCTAAAGTGTGGGGTACAATTCAGGGTTAGACATACAAATGTTCATTATGCAGATATCCTTGTTGCTGAAGTGTGCCCCTCCCTCCCCTGGCAATTTCCCACTACTGCCAATCCCTTTCTTATAGTATTATGATAATTGTTCAAGGTCTGCTTATGAGTGAGAACATAGGGTAATTCATTCTTTGTTTCTGTGATAGATCACTCTGTATTATAGAGTCTAAGTCCATCCAAGTTTCTACGAAGTTCATAATTTTGTCTTTCTTTATGACTGCATAATATTCCATTATGTATATGTACCACATTTTCTTAATCCAGTCCTCTTCCACTGGGCAGCATGGTTGGCTCCATGTTTTCACTATTGTGAATAATGTTGCAATAAACACAGTGTGCAGGTATCTTTTTAATAGAATGATTTTAGTTCCTCCAAGTATATTCCCAGAAGGGGGACTGTGAGGTTGAATGGAAGGTCGATTTTTAGATCTTTTACGAATCATCACACTGTTTTCCACAGAGGTTGTACAAGTTTGCTCTCCCACCAATGGTGTAAAAGAGTTCCCTTTTCACTGCATCCTATCCAGCATCTGTTGTTTTTTCAGTTATTACTGATGGCCATACTGACTGAAGTTAGCTGGTATCTCAGTGTGGTTTTGATTTGCATTTCTTTGATGACTACTGAGGCTGAACATTTTTTCATGTATCTGTTGGCTGCTTATATGTCTTCTTTTGAGAAGTGTCTGTTCATACCTTTTGTCCACTTTTTAATAGGGCTGTTTGCTTTTGACCGATTCTCTTGGAGTTTCAATATATAACATCTTCCTAACCAGAGAAGTGAAAGATCTTTACAATGAGAACTACAAAACACTGCTCAAAGATATCCAAGAGGACACAAACAAATGGAAAAATATTCCATGCTCATGGCTAGGAAGAATCAACATCTTTAAGATGTGCATCCTACCAAAGACAATCTACAGATTAAATGCAATACCCATTAAGTTATCAACATCATTCTTCTCAGACCTGGAAATGATAATACAGAAATTCAGTGGAAACATAAACGACCATGAAAAGTCAAAACAATCCTTAGCAAAAGAAACAAAGCAGGAGGTATCACACTTCCAGACTTCAAACTTTACTATAAGCCTACAGTAATCAAAACAGCCCGGTATTGGTACAAGAGCAGGCATATAGACCAATGGAACAGCATAGAGATTCCAAAAGCTAAGCCTCAATTTCTCAACCAATTCATCTTCGACAAAGCCTCCAACAACAATCACTGGGGATAGGAGTACCTATTCAGTAAATGGTGCTGGGAAAACTAGTTGATCACATGCAGAAAATTGAAACAGGACCCCTACATATCACCATACACAAAAAAATTAACTCTAAATGGATCAAAGACCTAAACATGAAACCTCAAACTATAAGAATCTTAGAAAACGCAAGACATACCCTTATGGAAATTGGAACTAGCAATTTCTATTCAGAACCCTAAATACTCATACTTTAAGAAATAAGATAGACAAGTGGGACCTCATCACACTAACAAGCTCTGCGAAGCAAAATAAACTATCAAGAGAGCAGGGAGACAGCCCACAGAATGGGAAAAAAATATTTGCCAACTGTATATCTGACAAAGGCTTAACATCTAGGATCTACAAGGAACTCAAATGTATTGAAAGGAAAAAAAAAAACAACAGCCCCATTAAAAAGTGAGCAAAAGCAATAGACACATCTCAAAAGAAAATATGCGGGCAGCCAACAGACACATGAAAAGTGCTCAGTCTCACTCATAGCCAGAGAAATGCAAATCACAACCACATTGAGATACCAGCTAACCCCTAAGAATGGTCATCATTAATAAAACAAACAAGAGATGCTGGTGAGGATACTGAGAAAAGGGAACGTTTCTACACTGCTGGTGGGAATGCACACTAGTGCAACCTCTTTAGAAGATATAGTGTGGCAATTTCTGTAAGAATTAGAAATTGACCTTTCATATGACCCCACAATTCCCCTATTGGGAATATACCCAGAGGAACTCAAATCATTCTACAAAAAACATACCTACACACATATGTTTGTTGCAGTTCTATTCACAATAGCAAAAACATGGAACCAACTATGTTGCCCATTGAAGCTGGACTGGACAAAAAAATGTGGTACATATACACAATGGAATATTACGCAGCCATAAAGAAGGACAAACATATGGACTTCGAAGCAACTTGGATGAATTTAGAATCAATCATACTCAGTGATCTATCAGAGAAATAAAGTACAAAGTACCATATGTTTTCACTCATAAGCGGACCTTGAACAACTATTATGATACTATAAGAAAGGAATAGGCAGTAGTGGGAAACTGTCAGGAGAGGGAGGGTGGGATTGGCAGTTGAGGCAAACTGCTAGGGGTGAGAGGGGCATACCTCATCAACAAGGGTACCTGCATAATCAACATTTGTATATCTAACCATGCATTGTACCCCACATATTTATAATTAAAAAAAGAATTGGCAATATATGATTGATTAACATTACTTTCTCCTTCAGAAATAGGTGCAGTAAAATATTTGTGAATTTTTTAGAATAAAATTCTCTTGGTTACACAGAGAAGAAAGATATATATTCTATTTTATATATGCACACACATACATATATATTGTTATTCCAAATGTACAAAATTTTAAATAATAAAATAACCGGATGGTCTGTGTTTTCAATCTTTTTATTTTGTTTTTCTCTCCTTGAAAGCATTCCTGGTCCTGTCTCTCATGCCAGTTGTTAACAGATATATCAAAACATCATCACCTCACCTATTACTGTATGACATTATTATAAAGGCCAGTCTAAAATACATTAAAAATTTAAATTTACTTTCCTGTGGAATAAAGTTGCTGAGAAGTCATGATACTATTTTTATGTCTGTTTGAATAATTTTTAAATACTTTAAGCATCACTCCAAAAATGAGGTATATGATAGCTTTTCTGTTTCATGTTGAGATGATCTATCTTAATAGAAGAGGAAAACCATCATCTTTCTGCAAACGGATTTGAAGAGAGAACTCAGAAAACAATACTGAGAGAAAGGACAGAATGAATGTGACTCTCCGAATATTTGCTGCCTATATCTGTAATCAAGTTATATAAATTAAAATACTGCTATGCCATTATATGGAATAAAATTAATATATAATCAAATAAAATAGAAATAACATGAAGTAAAATTATAATGTATGTAACTGTGGCATTTGTTTGTTTTATCATGTCTGTAAATTAAAACAGGATAATATTCACATACGTAAAAACCTGATGTGTTTGTGTGTTTCAATGCTTTAAAAAAGCAACAAAGAAAAACACTGTAGGGCATGTGCAAAATATAAATTTTAGTGTTGAGAAAACATATATATTTAAAAGATGCATAAGTCTACATAAGAAACCATCCATTGCCAATACTTGATAATTTCAGCATCAAAAACAATAATAAATACAATTGATTGAAACACATTGATCACATAAAAAGTCATGACATTACCACAAAAGAGTGGAAAGAAAAGACCAAAACAAATTATAAACTCTTGAAACAGCATTATAATTGTTCTTGCCTTTCTAAATAGTTGTAGTTGATGAGGGAAAGCTTTTTATTGAAGAATTATTATTAATACATGTGAGATAAATAATAGAACTAGACAGTTACTGTTATCAACTGTAATAAAATGATTGAATAAGGTGAAGAACAATGGCCTAAAAAATTATTAAGTAAGAGGTTAAAAGAAAATCTTACAATAGAGCCATCAAAATGCTATTAGCAGTCCTAACCACTAAAAATATATTTTATTCCTCAGGATATGTTGCTAAATATGAAGAACACCGAACACTCTTTGTAAGATTACTGGCTGGGGACAGTGACTCACGCCTGTAATCCCAGCACTTTGGGAGGCTGAGGTGAGAGGATTTCCTAAGTCCACGGGTTTAATATAAACTTAGGCAACTTGGAGAGACCTCATCTCTACAATAAATTGAAAAATTAGCTGGGTGTGGTGGCATGTGCCTGTAGTTCTTGGAAGGCTGAGGTAGAAGGATTGCGTGAGTCCAGCAGGTTGAGGCTGTGGTGGCCGAAAGTGGGCAACAGATTGAGATTCCAACTCAAAAAAAAAAAAAAAAAAAGACAATTACCAAGACAGTACAGTTAGATCTGAATCTCATCAAATCCTTAAAGAGAAGTTTAATTTATGTAAAGTTGATTGAGTCCTTGAGAAAACAAAGAAAAAATACAAAATGTGAGGTATTTTATAGTACAATTAACCTGCTGTCTGCAACATACTTATGACATAGAAAACAAATTAACATATGTGACTTATTAGGATCCTGATTTGAGCAAAGTAATTAAAAAGAATTTTTAAAAGGCTATCTGAAATAATTAACTATTGGCTATTTATTATAAGGTATCATTCCTAATGCGGGATCTTAGTCCCTGTTACCAGAGGCCCCTTTACAGATCTTATTTTCAAATAATTGTGTTTGTCTCTGGAAGACTATCTAGAAGTGACCAGAAAGACTGACAAAAGGTACTTGTCTTTAATTTTACTAACTTGGAACTTATCTGAGCGATACAGCAGTGGTCTTTCCTCAAACACACTGTAAGGTCAATGAACAACCTGCAGTCACTCGGGACTAGATTACAGTTGAAGCATATAATAGAACAATAAAAGCTTTGGAAGAAATATCTGGGGAAGGCATTTCTTTGGGAAATTAGGTCATTTAAAAGTGCCTGTTTATATGGCAAATATAGAAAGCCACATACAAAGCGCATTGTGCATGCACACAGAAGTCCTGAGAAGACTCTAAGCTTTTAACTCTGATTGATCTCTAGTCCCAATGATGGATGATGGCAAAGCTATAAACTGTCTCACTAAATGTTACAGATAAGCTCTTAAACAGATACTATGAGTAAATGAAAAGCATTTTTAGTTTTGTTTTTGCTTTTTTTCTCCCTTTTAAAATTTATTTCCACTCTTGATGCCCAAGGAAATCTGTTAATAAAAGTTGAACACACACACACACACAAAAGAGACTTTAGAGACCGCATATAACAGAAAATCCAGGATTTATTTATTTTTTTAAATATATGTATATATATGTCACTAAAGTAAGCATCTACAACTTATTGAAATAAATACACAACAAACTTTGTGGAAAGTTTTTAATTATTTGCTGAGTGTTTGCTGCAAAATTATTTGAAATGCCAATTAAAAAATCCAGCAAACAACAAAGTTCAAGGCAAATAAAAAAAATGTTGCCCATTAATAAAATAAATTAACAGAAACTATTTTTAAGAAAGAACAGATATTGGACTTACTAGACAAAGACTTTAAATCAAATGTTTGAAATATTCTCAGAGAGCTAAAAGAAGTCATGGATACATGGGTAAAGAGGTAAAGAAAACCAAAGAACAATGCATTAAACAAGTAGAGAATCAATGAAGAGACAGAACTTATAAAAAAGGAGCCAAACAAAAATTCTAGAGATGAATATTTTAATAACTAAAATCTTAAAAACACTAGAACATTTCAACAGCAGAATTGAGAAATTAGAAGAATCAGATAATTTGAAAACAAGACAATTACAATTCGTTATTCTGATGGGCAGAAAAAAGTAAAAGTAAACAGAAACTGAGTGAACTGGAGGGTACCATCAAGCATACTAATATATGCATAATGAAAATCTAAAAGGAAAATAATGGGGAGAAGAATAAAAAAGAATATTTGAAGAAATAATAACTGAAAATGTCTAGATGTTTAAAAAACCACATGAATTTACACATTCAAGAAGCTCGTTGAGTTCTAAGAATAAGGGTATTCACATGGGAAACATTATAAACTATCAATAGTCAAAGACCAAGAAAGAATCTTGACACCTTCAAGAGAGAAGAGACTCAGCCTATGCAAAAGATCATTAATAAAATTTAAACAGATTTCTCATTAAAAATTATAGATGCCAGAAGAATGGAATAAAAGTTAGCAGTTCCACTGTATTCCTGCATAGCTATTCTTTCTTGACAACAGAAATCAGGGAGCCAAGAAACAAAGCAAAAAGACAACAAATAAAACCTCTAAGACATTTCTGATAAAAGTTAATTTTCCTGCAAGACATAATTTATATATGTATTTATTTTTATATAGCAGTATAAATGTATAGAAAGAGACAAATATTAAGCCAACATAGTTTTAGAGGGATGTATGTGTAAAGTACAGGTTGTGTATTTAGTAGTTACTAATAAAACCTTAAATCTATTATTTTGCCTCTTCACTTCTCATTGAGTCTAAAATTTTCATTTAGTCATTATACCACGTTAGTACTTTAGATGGCCAATATAAAATCCGTCTATTTCCCATCAAAGATTGGAACCAACTGAGCCATAGATACTAAGGTTGGTCAGTTAATGTCCTAGTAATACCCGGCCCCCTAAGTATCCACATCCCAATCCCTGAAACCTTTAAACATATTATTTGATATAGCAAAAATGACATTGCAGATCTGATTAAGTTAATGATCTCAAAAGGGGGCAATTTTTCTGGATTAGGCATATTGACAATCAAATCACATGGGTTTTTTAAAATGGAAAATATTTCCAGACTGTAGTCAGAGAAGAAAATGTGGCTTTGAAAGCAGTAAACGAGAGAATCAATGTTGCTGATTGTTTCTGGCTTTGCAGACAAAAGAAGAGAGTCACCAGAAGGGAGAAAGATAGCCCATAGAAGCTGGAAAAGACAGAGAATCAATTCTCCCTTGGGTCCTGCAGAGAGATGCTACACTTCCAACACATTTTAGAATTTTGACCTCCAAAACTGTAAGATAATACACTTGTGTGGTTTTGAGGCACTAATTTTGTTGTTACAGCAGCAAGGAACAGCTTATACATCGGGTACATAATCATAAGAAACATGGCAGAAGCCTGTTAGAAAGTGGATTTGACAATATTTTATCCCTGATTTAGCATATTCAATAAGGTCTCTGGCAGACAAGAGATTGGGGTAGTCCTGCAACACATACAGTCAGACAGGCAGGCAGATGGATGTTTTAAAAAAGAAGAAAAATAAAATGTTCACTTCCTTTTTCTGAAGTTAACTGGGTAAAATGTATTATCTATTTATCTATTTATTTATTTTTTGACTCTGAGTCTCACTCTGTCTCCCAGGCTAGACTGCAACGGCATGATCATGGCTCCCTGCATCCTCCAATTCCTGGATTCAGGTGATTCTTCTACCTTAGCCCCAATAAGCTGGGACTACAGGTATGTATCACCACACCTAAATATTTTTTTTTTTATTTTTATAGAGACGGGGGTCTTATTTGTTGCCCAGACTAGTCTTGAACTCTTGGCATCCCAGAATTCTGGGGTTATAGACATGAGCCACATTCTGCTAAAATTAACATGACTAGGTAAAATTTAGAAGAATAACCGAAAATGATAATTTAGGGAAATGAGACTCCACAATAAAATATGAGGGATGAAAAACAAGTGTTAACACTGCACATCTTATATTATGCTTATGTCCAGTAGTAGATAAAGTTAAAGATTCAACAATTCTTCATCAGTTTCTATAATATTAAGTGTGTTGTTATCCAAGGTCAATAACAAACTTCATGTTGCTTAGAATATTTCACGTTTCTGTTTAATTCTATTTGATTTCCTATAAGCATTCAACAAAGTTTATATCTCTTTTTTGAAACAATCTTCTTACTTTCCCTAAAACCCTCATTTTTTTTTCATCCTCCCTGTCCAGCAACTTCTACATCTCTGTAGGCAATTAATCTACTTCCAACTCAAAGTCTAAGCACCTCTTTTTCTTTCATTTTGCAATCTTATTTTCACGACTGTCCTCCTCATCCAAATACAAATAGTTGTAAAATAAATAACTACAAGTAATATGTTTGACCTTCAAATTTGTTCACTCACCTTTCAATAAACTTTTTTTGCCCTACAGATAAAACATACAATACACACACACACACACACACACACACACACACACACACCAATTCATTCCTCTCCAGCATTCATTTCCAGATGAACCACAACTGAACAACCATACTTGTATCTACAGTGTCCCCTACTTCTCCCTGTTTCATTGGTTAATCTAATCTAGCAAGAAATTTTCTATATTTAAAAGTTATCTTAGTTCCATGAACTTCTCTGCAGTTATCCTACTTTCTTCAATCTCGTTCACTTCTTCTTTTCCGTAAAAAACTGCTGAGGGTTCCAACTTCTTTCTATGTAATTTATATTAATAATCTTCACATTTCCACTAAGACACAATTTTAAAGTGTTTATGAGAAAAGCTCAATCTCTTTCACATTCTACTCCTCTTTCTCCCCTATAAAAAGCATTTTAGCAGTTTTCATTTATGTGTAAAATAGAATGCAAACCCCTCTTCATAATTTATGACCTACAAAGCTCTGTATAAATCTAGTTTTAGCTCCAACCTCCCCCAGGTACCAGATATAAACAAGCCACTTCTCAGTTCTTCAAAATGAACAAAGGCTTTTTCACTTTAAAACCTCTACAATGCTCACAATACCCTGCTCCTCTCTCTTTCTCTCTCTCTTTCTCAACTCTTTCTCTTTTAGGTTAAGGTCTCATTCTGTCTCCCAGACAGAACTGCAGTGCCAAGAGCACGGCTCATCGCAGTCTCAGCCACCTGAGTGTGAGTGATTCTTCTGACTCAGCCTCCTGTGTAGCTGGTCTACAGGCACACGTGGCTACCCAGCATATTTTCTTTTTATTTTTTGTAGAGATGAGGTCTCGCTACATTGACTAGGCTGTGCACAGTCTTTTTTTAGTTTTTCAAATCTGAGCCTAAATATCACCTTCTCACTTGTGCATTCCTTAATACTCTTCCTGGAACATCTTAAATTATCTATAATAATGAATATGTTCCACAATATTTTTTGACATTTAATACTTTTAGATTTCCTACTTATTGTAGGCCTTCTTTTTCCCACCTCACAGCCCCACAACCCTGCACTATGCTATGCTATGCTACACCGTACACTAACCTGCCCTACCCTACCTTACTCTTCCCTACCCTACTGTACTATGCCATGCCATACCCTACCATGAAGAGAATGATCCATTCTTTGCAGCACGGTTATGTTTGATTACACCTACCACAAAAGAATAAA
Source organism: Carlito syrichta (assembly GCF_000164805.1). Classification (NCBI taxonomy): domain Eukaryota; kingdom Metazoa; phylum Chordata; class Mammalia; order Primates; family Tarsiidae; genus Carlito; species Carlito syrichta. The sequence goes on from NW_007247120.1 coordinate 734,792, forward strand.
TGAAGTTATTGCCCCATGGATTATTTTATTCTGTTAGTCAGCAGAAAAAAGAACCCAAGGGAGAGAAAACTATAGTTTTGATAAGGATAATGAAAGATAAATGTTTGAATTCTAGAAAAAACTAAGTTATACGGAATGACAAGCTAGAGAGCATGGGTTGAGTAGAAGGAACTTTTATAGGGAAACTAAAAACAAGAGTTCAAAGTTACTGACTTTTTAAATTCTGAAAAATTCATGTGAAAGTATTCACAAGCTGCTCTAGATTAAATAGATGCTTCTCTTTGATAAAATAAATTCAATTTTTTTTCTCAAACTTTATGCATCCAAGACTAATGCTAAGAATTAACAACCTGTTCCAGTCTAATGCTAACCTAAAATTCATGCTAATATTTTTCCTTAAGCCTGTTCCTCCTTTATTCTTCCTCACCTTCTAGTTGCTCAGAACAACAACCTTGGGGTCATCACTTACCCTTACTCTTTCTCTGACCTACAAAGAATCTTGTTTGCTCTATTTCTAAATACAGTTAATGACACCACAAAACTCTAGTAGGATATAATGGCAATAGACTCACATTTCTTATAATGAGTATTCTGAAAGAGGATCTGAATACATTTTTTATTTTCTGTTGAGGCATGTGAGAGAGTAAAGCTGGGTAAGGAAATGGCAGTCATCTATGGGAGGGAAGTTGAAGCATCTTAGTGTTCTCATTGTCCCAGATTCACAAATTTCATCAACCAAATTTGTTGCAACTACTTAAGAGATTCCTGGATTTGCTGCCTTTATTCTAAAATTACAGCCAACCACTAGCATAACACTGTCTCATTAGCACTTACCGAAGTTGATAACCTCCACTAGGTCTGGATATGTAAGGATTTGGATTCTACAGTTCATCTCCCAGAAGGCCAGACCGTGAGGCTTATCACAACAGTTTCATTTATGTCACAAAAATGGTTTTTCATTATTCAATGGCTGCCACGTATTACTCTTCAGTCTCACTTCTTGCATTTGGCCACAGTCCACCCTCTACTGTTACACTGACTATGCAATCCTGGTTTTTAAATATTCTTGTTCCTTTCTTTATCACACCTGCGTAATTTAAAATTAGGAACTAAAGTGATACTGTCAAAACATAAATTTGATCATGTCAGTTCTTTCTCTAAGCCCTCTAATGTCTTCCATTGCACTTAGAATCAAAGCCAAAGTACTTACAATGGACTTAAGAGATACAAAACAGTCCACTTCTGTCAGTGCCCTGACCTCATCTCTTTTTAATTTCTCCCTGGCTCACTATTTCTAGTCACACTGCTGTGTCAGCCTCAGCATTTGCACTTCGTGTCCTCCCACTCTGCTTTCCCTTCAATATAGACAGGGCTCATGTTATTAGCATTTTAAGTCTTTGCTCTAATTTTCTTATGGTTTCAACTGTCCATATACGTTGGAGGATCACTTGTATCTAGGTGTTTGAGTCTGCAGTGAGCTATGATTGCACCACTGTACTCCATTCTGGACTATGATGGAGTTTCTTAGAAAGTTAGCCTTAGCCGGGCTCGGTGGCTCAGCCTGTAATCCCGCACCTTTGGGAGGCTGACGTGAGTAGATTGCCTGAGCCCGCGGGTTCGAGACCCGCCTGGGCAGCGAGACCTCATCTCTACGATAAATCAAAAAATCAGCCAGGCGTGGTAGCGCATGCCTGTAATTCCAGCTACTTGGATTGCCGGAGCCCAGCAGGCGAGGCTGCGGTGGCCGGGAGCGGCCACTGCATTCCAGTCTGAGCGACAGAGTGAGACTCCAACTCAAAAAAAAAAAAAAAAAGAAAATTAACCTTATACTTACCATACAACCCACCTATTTTATTCAAGGTATTTACTCCAAAGAAATAAAAACCAATGTCCACAAAAAGATGCACTGCATGTTCAAAGTGATTTAGTCACCAATGCCAGAAACTGAAACAACCCAAATATCAACTAGTAAATAAATAAGCATGATATAATATATCCATACAATGGAGTATTCACCACTTACATTGAACAAGCTATGGATACATTTAAAGATACGAATAAACCTTGAAAACAGTATCCTAACTGAAAGAATTCAGAATTAAGAGTGTACATAATTTATAATACCCCATATAAAATTGTTAGTAAAAATTCTATGAAGATAAAAAAGGTGTGGCTGAGGAAAAAGAAAATTTTGGTATACTAAAAATATGTTTAAATGATTGCGCCACTCTAAATTTACAAAAATCATCAAACTTACAATGGCTGAATTATATGGTGTGTAATTATCTCAGTAATGCTATTTAAAAATAAGTAAATAAAAATAGTGATAAAAAACTATAATGTGTCTTAAAATCCATAATAATACTGCAAAAAATGAAGAGGAAGAGCTGTTCTTTAGAGAATATTATAAAATAAAGTAAATTATTGAATTGGAAAATATTTTGTGACTTTTCTGTATTAATCAGTTAAGTCAAGGATAACCAATATGTGGTAAAATATACTGAGTGAAAATGTTTTGGAAAGTCGGAAAGACACATGGTTTAAATACATTAGTTACAAAGTACAGAGGAAGCTTTAAGGGGTTAATTATGCTGGTTGTCTTCTTAAACAAATGAAATGGAGGGTAAAATAATGAGCCTTATATGCTTTCAGATGTGATGCAATGAGAGGTTTACATTACATATACTGTATTTTTTTTTTTGAGTTGGAGTCTCACTCTGTAGCCCAGATTGGAGCGCAGTGGCATGCTCCCGGCCACAGCAGCCTCAACCTGCTGGGCTCCGGGGATCCTTCCGCCTCAACCTTCCAAGTAGCTGGAACTACAGGCACGCGCTACCACGCTCGGCTAGTTTTTTGATTTATTGTAGAGATGAGGTCTCGCCAAGTTGCCCAGGCGGGTCTCGAACCCAGGGGCTCAGGCAATCCACTCAACTCGGCCTCCCAAAGCACGGGATTACAGGCTGAGCCACAGAGCCCAGCTATATGTTGTATTCTTAACCAAAACGTCCAATATGGTAATGGGAAAACAACTAGACAAATCCAGACTATCAGGGAATTATGCCAAAAACAAAACAAAACCAAAAAAAAACCTGTAGATGTAAAACTCAAAATTGTTATTGTCATAAAAAATGTATTTTAAAAAGGAGCATTGCTGTTCTATATTAAAATTGGATAAAGAGATGTTGCAACTTAATGTAATGTGTGATCCTTGATGTGATAGAATTTAAATGGCTACAAATTATTTGCATCTCCTTTCGTCAGGAAGTGGTGTCTATTCCTTTTTCCTTGAACCTGGATTGGACTTCTGAGTTGCTTGAAGAATATATAACAGCAGAAGTGAAGCAGTCGCTATTTTCATTCAAGGCTTTAAGAGGTCAGGAAATCTGCCTTTGCTTTTGGAGTTCATCTGCCATACAAGAGAAAACCCCCAAAATGGAATTTATTTATTAAAATGTGGATTTATTCTTACATGTTTAAACTTTAGTTGCCTTCAAAATACTCTGTTTGATGCAATACACCTATCGAGACACTTTCCTCTGCTTAAAACAGTTTTTGAACTTTAATGCGTTTTAGTGCTTCAGTCATTTTTTGTTCCATTTCTTCTATATCAGCAAAATGTTTCCCTTTGAGAAATTTTTTCAACCAGGGAATCAAAAAAATTGCCGCTTGGGGAGAGACTGGATGGTTAGGGAGGTTGGGGCATGGGGGTCACACTGTTATTGTTTAAAAACTGCTGAACACTCAGCACAGTGTGGGCAGGTACGCTCATAAATCACCCTTTCTGAAATGGGCAGAGGTGTTGAAACACTCTCCCTAAAAAAATTCACTGAAGTTGAACACAGTCTCTTACAACAATACCAGCTGATACATGATGCCAATGGTTTCCTAGAACATTTACCTAGACGGGGAAGCCTGTTCCACAAGGGGCCCACTATCCAAAAAATAATTCTGATATTTGGAGGTATCCCCATAGTATAAGGAAGTCCAAGTTAGACTTTTGAATGACTAGTAACTACATGGACATTCCATCTTCAGTCAGTCTGTGAGTTTATTGTAGCCATATGAATGATGCTAGTCTGCATCATGTGTAGCAGAGGGACCAACCAGCTGAGGTTTGCCCAAATTCCAAACCAACAGAATCATAAGAAATAACAAAGCACTAGTGTTTCAAGCAACTGTATCCCTTTGTTTTGTTTTGTTCTTTTTTTTAATTTAATTTAATTTTGAAGATGTGGGATACAATCCAGGGTTAGGTATATAAATGTTCATTATGCAGTTACCCTTGTTGTTGAGGTGTGGTACTCCCTCTCCTTACAGTCTCTCAATTGTCAATCCAACCCTCTCCCCTGGCAGTTTCCCACTACTGCCAATTCCTTTCTTATAGTATTATGATAATTTTTCAAGATCCTCTTATGAGTGAGAACATATAGTACTCTTTTCTTTGCTTCTGTGATAGATCACTGAGTATGATAGAATCTAAATCCATCCAAGTTGCTGTGAAGTCCATATATTTGTCCTTGATGGCTGCATAATATTCCACTGTGTATATATACCACATTTTTTTAATCCAGTCCAGTTTCGATGGACAACATGTTTGGATTCATACCTTTTGCTATTGTGAATAGAGCTACAACAAACATGCATGTGCAGGCATCTTTTTGGCAGAATAACTTGAGTCCTTCAGGGTATATTCCCAATAGGGGGATTGCTGGGTCATATGGAAGGTTAATTGCTATACTTTTGTTTTAATGTAACAGGAGAATATCTAAGTATCTCACAATATCCTATAGCAACCAAAAAACAACTGTAAATAATAATATTGTGAAATTAGGTTAATTTGAATATTAATTGAATATGAAAAACTATTATTTAAAAATTAAAAAACATTATTAATATTATAGATGCATAGGGGTGCATTGTTGTCCTTAGGAGATATGGACTTGAAGATTGAAATAAAGAGTCTTACTGTCTGTGATTTATTTTCAAATAGTTTATCCCCAAAGGGAAAGATATATGTATTAATATATTCAAAGAAAAGTTTCAAGCAAATGTGACAAAATGTTAATAATTGTTGATTTTAGTTGAAGACTGTTGGAGTATTCATTGTACTATTCTTCCAAAAATTCTGAAGTTTTAATTTTTTTCAAAATAAAAAATGGAGAAATATGAATGAATAAATGAATACATTTTAACATTAGAGAACTTGAATCTTTTTCTTGGTGAGATCTTTTATATTTTATTTAAAATTCTGTCCATAGTTGCCTTTTGTGATTTTTTTTTCAATTAATTATGACAAGCTATATGTTTTTATATATTGCTATTCTGATTGTATTTATCATTAATTTATATATTGTCTGTATTCTTCACACATGGTAGATTATAAACTCTGAGAGCAAAGATAAGCAAGCAAAAATTTTTGCTTATTCACTGATCAAACCCAAGAGCTTAACGCCTGGTATGTAGTATGTGTTCAGTAAATATTTATTGAATTAATGCAACTTGATCTCAGAAGGTGTCTATTTTATAGTACTTACCATTCAATTGCTAGAATAATTTATTCTAATATATTCTGGGATTATAAAATAATATTTATTTCTGAATGTCTATTATATTTCAAAAAGTAGCTAAAGTACTCTAAATATGGAATTTCTTCTTGTTAATTTCACTCAAAGGTAAGCATCATTCCCATTTTCAAATGAAGAAATTTAGACTCAGAGATTTTAAGTGGCTCAAAGTGACACTGATAATAGAAAAATTCCTAAACACTAGCTTTCATTTTTCAAAATAGTTTTCTGAGTTCTCATTTAGCAGTTATTTTGTCTGGAAGAAAAATCTCACCTTCTCTGAACTACATAGCTTTGGGTGAGATTCATTAAGATAGGTGATGAGAAAACTCAGGCTGATTATATAGTGTCCAGTTTGTAAATTACAATGTCACGGGAGGATTGGTAATGCATTATTAGTCATTACACTTTTCTGCTTTTTAATTTTATTACAATATGATGAGTCAATAAAAGAATAAGACTTTTAGAGCAAAAAAGATATGACTTTAATCAAGCAACATTAGGTACTACCCATCTGATGTCCACTCAAGTTTGATATGACACCTTACACATTAATTACAGTCATTTGAATTCACATGAACAAAATAATTACAAATAAGGAACCCAAGATGACAAGTTAAGAAACAAATGATTGAATTACTTGAGAGGAATTATGCTTTTTTGACTTTTTTTTTTCAGCAAGAGATTAGCCCCTGACAAAAGCAAAGCTCTGAATTTTTTTTAAAAAGCTCTTAATTATTGAAGGGAAGACAGTTACTCGGACCAAAAAAATCTGAAAAATTACTTGAGAGTAATATACCTAATTGAAAAAATAATCTTTAATTTTAATCAGCAAATATTAATGTATTATTCAAAAATTTTATAAAAGTTACATTACCATGTCTAAAACAATCAACCAATTTACAGATCTATTAAATATATATTCACTTGTGATTTTTTACCTCATAACAATACAAAAGACACACTTATTCATATATATATGAACATATAATAATTTATCTCCTAATGAAGATAATTCAACTGCTTTAAATAGTGATAGACATTGTTCATTCATCAATATTGCAGTAACAACTGATAAAAACTAAACAAGGCAAGGTGAAAGTGTACAGCTACAGAAATAATTGGTGGAAATCACCTTGCTAGATTTCATGTACTCATTTGGTCAAATAAATGATGTACTGGTATAAATATATACTGGGGTGCTAAAAACATGTAAACACAGCAACTTCTTCGGGTCCCCTCCTGCAGTGGGAGCTTTTCTGTCTTCTCAATAAATTCTACTTTCTAAAAAAAAAAAAAAAAAAAAAGTAAACACATTTTAAGAGAGTTGAAGCAATACTTGCTGTAATTAAAAATGTCTGGATCCTGATGGTAACCACTTTGAGCACCTCTCGCAATTGCAGAAGTCAAATGTGATTTGTATTAATCTCTTGTTATCAATATATATTGAGTATTACAATTTTACAATTTTAATACCAGGTTTTTCCTTTCTTAAAATGTACACACTTTTTGGCTCTTTCCCTCTCTCCGTGTGTGTGTGTGTGTGTGTGTGTGTGTGTGTGTGTGTGTGTGTGTGTGTGTGTATTTCATATATATAATTCTGAAGAGAAATTTAGATTTATTATGCTATGGAGGAATGGAAATTGTCATAGTAGTAGACCTAGTACTAAATGCAGGATATAAAACCAACATACAAATCAGTTGTGCTTCTATACACTAACAACAAACTATCTGAAAAAGAAATTATGAAAATCAATTCTATTTACTATTACATCAAAAAAATACCTCTGGAATAAATTTAGCCAAGGAAGGAAAAAATACGCACACTGAAACTACAAGACTTTGATGACAGAAATTTACGAAGACACATAGAAATGAAAAAATATTTCATATTCAGAAACTGAAAGATGCAATATTGTAAAAGTATCCATATTACTCTAAATAATCTACAGATCCAGTACAAACCCTATCAAAATACCTTTTTTACAGAAATAGAAAAACACTTTAAAAATTTGTATGGAGCCAAAAGGATCCTAAATGGTAAAAGCAATCTTGAGATATAAGAAAAACTCTGAAAGCATCTCACTCTCTGATTTCAAGTTACATTAGAAAGCTATGGGGATTTAAATAGTATGGTATTGCATTAAAACTGATATGTAGAGTTAAACGGAATAAAGAGCCCAGAAAAATACTCATTTATATATGGTCAACTAGTGTTTGACTGGGGAACTAAATTCAGTATAGTCTCCTAGGTAGGATCTTAGAACAGAAAGAGAACGTTAAGTAAAAACTATGAAAATTTGAATTAACTATGTATTTTAGTTAAAAATGACTTAACAATGTCAATACACTTTAACAAATGTGACATACTAATGATAGATATTAATAATAGAAAAAACAATGTGAAGTATATAGAAACTTTCTGTATATTTTTACAAGTTATTATAAATCTAAATATATTATAAAATAAAAATGATAACAAGTAAGACAGAAACAACAAAAAAACTTATGATACTTTCATAACCTAGTTGGATGTATGTCTTTAGTTGTTGCTATCTCTGATATGTTTTTACTTAACAAGTATTGCAACTATATCTTAGGGAATATATAGTAGAAATATTAAAATATAGAAAATTTTCCAAATAAAAATTATAGAAAAACTATATAAACATTTTTACTATTAGATTTTTACTATTAGAAAGAAAATAGCACTTTTTCCAGAAATAATTATAAAACCAACCTAGCATTAACTGTTGGGAAAAAAATGAAGAAAGCATATTTTAGCAAAGTCTGAAAATTATAGTCATTCTCTGATAGTTCACAAATCTTTTGATTTCAGATTTACAATGGAGAATATGATATTGGATTACTATCTATTTGAATTTTAAAAAATAATGATGAGATATTATTGAAATGCAATTTTATTATTCTGAAAGATGGTCATATTTTTCTTTTTTATACTTTTTTGTTTATGTAAAGCTGAGGGACACAGTATAACAATATTTTGGTACAAAAACTGTTGCAACTCAGTTTTTGTAAATGCTTGCAAAATCTCGGCACCTTTACATTTAAATCACAATATATTATGTCATGGTACCCATGTTATTTGCAATCACATCAACAATGTTTACAACAATAAAAATTGGGGCAAAGAATATTGGCCTTTCATGATTCTAACACATTAACACTATTTGTATCTTTAAAATATGAATTACAATTTTGAAAAGTATATTTCCTCATCTGCTAAATGGAAAAATAGTGTCTTCTTTCTCATAAAGTGTTATAAAGTTAAATGAGACTATGTACGTAAATGTATGTTCATTTCAAACTGCAAAAACACTAAATCAATATACATTTCTTCTTTCTGGACAGTCTTTTCCCTATAGTAAAAGGAAGAAATTGAAGTTCAGAAAAGTAAACAATTACTGTAGTAATAACAAATGGTTCTCATGTTATATTATGAATTTAAAACATTTTTTAGTACAGCCTGACTTCAACCTGTCACATTTTCTCAAGTGTGGTTTGGTTGAATTGCAGAGCTTTGAAACCCAGTGCAATGCCTTCCATCATTTTATAACCAAGCACATGATTGACTGATTGATTGCAAATTATATCTGGACTCTGATAACTAAAAATTAACATTTTACTTTAAAAGACACAGGTATTTACTATGCATTTGAATATACAATATCTGAAATACAATATATACAGTAAAGACAGATACATTGACATGAATAAGTGAAAGAAAGAAAGAAAATCATGCTCATCTATAATTTTGTACCTGTGTACAAACTGTCTGTATATGCATAGCTGCATGGATAATTATGAACTAGGGATAATAAGTTGCTCTCTGTATTTGTGAGGTTTATCCCTAATTTATTATTAATTAAAGTAAACCTTTGGGGAGAAAAATCATTTTACATTTTAGATGCCTATTGAGAAAATGAAGATCAAACAATCTACTCACAGTAAAGAAGGGAGAGGTAAAAACTAATTAGAAATTATAGCTTGTAAACATTTACAAATTAAAACTTCTTTGTAGACCCAAAATCTTACCGTAAAAAAATGTTCACTATGAGATGTTTATAAATACTGTTAAACAAGAATCATTCAGCACCACATTCAAAATCCAATTATACAAAAATGATGTAAGACCACTTTGTAGTGAGATTTTCATCTATAGATTACAGTTAGTTAACCAAATGATTTGGTATACTTTATCATTTTTATAAGCTGTTAGGCCCAGTGTCGAGAATCATTGAAATAGTTTCTCCTAGTGTATAAGTGATTCATTTAAAGGAGGTTAAGTGCTTTGGGGAAACTTTATTAACTTTTCTAAGAGCCAAAGGTATCATTTCACAAATGGTTACTACTTCTTCCCATCAAAAATGGTCCATTACACCCAAGTCATAAATCATATGTCAGGTAAATATAATTCTTGTTTTGTTGATTGAGCCAGAAAGATTAAGAATCTTTCCAAAAAGGATAAAATGAAGCAGCAAAAAACTGGGACCCAGAGATGAGTCTACTGCCACCCTGTAGTGCTTAGTAAGTCATTAGCTCACATTCCCTTCACATTAGCACACTTCACTTCAGTATAGTACTGTATTTCACAGCATTTATCAATCCACAAAGAGAGGCAAAGCAGTAAGAAATGTGCTCTTCATTGTCGATCAGAGAAGCCAATTACAACTTCTATCAAATCCCTAAGTCAGTGAAGTGCAAGGCAAGCAAAAAAGTCACTTCTCCAGGGTATGCCTTTTCAGCAAGATTTGACAACTTAAAAAGAATTATCTGAAATGGATGATCACGATCATTATGTGTCTATCATACAAGTGTTAAATGGCTGTGTACTACATATATACTATAAAAATGAGGAAGACATCTTAAGCATTTGGGATTAAAATGATTTTAGTAGCCTTGTAACCTCATAAGAAGATATTCCAGACAATCCTATCTTTTAACTTGACCTATTAAAACAAAAGTTCAGTTTAAGAATTGTTTTACCATTTTTAACTTCTGTAGTATTTTCATCTACATTGTAATAAATTGATATGGAGCAAAAAACAAAAAAGTATTTTTCATTTTAAAACACATACACTTGAAATAGTTCAGAAACTCTAGAATTCCACAATTTCTGATACAAAAGAAGATAGTCTTGATTTAGACTCCAATGATTACATTTATCATTTAAATTATGTAACAAATTAGTCATTGGAACTAAACAATAATCTAATTAGTTTAATGTTATAACTTGTATAATTACTTTGCATATCAATTTGATATTGTTACAAGAGGCTTAAATAATAAACTCATTTGCATGAAACAAAATTCACCGCATTAATCATATTTTCTATAGATATCATCAGTAGAGTACTAACCTTATGAAATACAAAATACTGATTTTGACAGTTTTTTTAGTAGATAGTAATTAAATAAAGTGACAAATGACTTAAATAGAAATAATAGAAATCTTGATCTCTCAGTTACATTTCAATTTCACTTCTATAGTCCAATAATTCTGCTTTTCTATGAAATTCATTGCTTTTTAAGATTTTTGAGAAGCTATCTTACAATCAAATCAAACTTTACTGTTTAGAGCAAAGACCATGACAGAATTTATAGAACAAAAGTTATATCATGATGGTCTTGATAGTAAGTTATAAAATTTGAAAAAGAATAAATATGTTAAGACATAGATATGAATCTAGAAAAATGTTATCAGACCAGTTTATCACTATCTCGTGCCAAAGAACAATCCTAAAAGTTACAGGCATATTTGTGTCAGTTATAACTAAAATACATTTGTTTAACTAGTTATAAGAAACTTTAATAAAAACAATTAAATGTAAGATGCCAAGTTCCATAATCAAATAAAAAATAATGTGCATCATATACTTATGTACACTTCAACTCAGAAGTCATAAAAGAAATGACAACCCAATAGCAAAGAACACACTTAGTATCCACATCTTGGTTTCCAATATTCTTCTCCATGAAAAGGAACCAGGGATCCTTAGATAAATGATTGATTCTAGGGTGGAAGAAGAAATATACAAAAGCCTGGAGCATTTTATAGTCTTAGAAAGTAAGGATATGCTAAAAAAGGAAAAAAGGAATGAAAATAAAGAAATCATATTAATAGGGATATGTCAAAAGACCACAGGAGTCAAATAAGATCACTCTCAATGTCCAAAGCTGAAAGTATGGGTCAACTAAATCAAGTAGTATTGGATTACAAACCACAGTAAATATACATATAAATGTATATAAATATCCATGTGTCCATAAATTATGGTTTGGATAAATTAATGGTCAAGAATGGACACATTCTCAATGCAAAAGAATGAAAATAATTTATATAGATACCCAAGAAAGAAGAATATAATTACACATTTCTAAGGTATAGGTTACACATTGAAAATACAGGATAGAAAAAAAATAAGAATGACTATACAGTGAACAAACTTGACAACACTATCTCAGTAAGGTAATCAAGGTCAACATAAACTGTCAGAAATCATGTAGATAGAATGTACCCGGGATGCAGTGCAATGCACATGGCACTTTATCTCTGTGGTCTTCTTTTCTATAAAATGTGATCCCAGTCTTATCATGAGAAAAACTTGAAATAAATTCCAATAGTGGGACTTGACAAAACAGCTGACATTCCTCCAAACTGTCAAGGTCATCAGAAACAAAGAAACTCTAAGAAACTGCCATAGCAAAGAAGAGCCTGAGACGTGACAACAGAATATGATGTAGTATCTTGGTTAGGATTCTCAAATAGAGATAGAACATTATGAGAAAAAAAACTGAGAAAATGTGAATAGCATATGAACTTCAGTTAATTGTGTATTAATACTAGCTTATTAATTATGTCAAAGTATCATACCAATGTAAAATGTCAATAATAGGAGAAACTGTGTGAAGTGTATGGGAACTCTTCATAGTATATTTTCAAGTTTTCTGTAAGCTTAAAACAGTTATTTTTTAAATATATTAAAAACAGAAATACTATAATGTGTGAAAATTTTCAGCCTGGATGTTTCATAGATATAAGTTTGTGAACCAGGTATGGTGACTTGTGCCCATAATCCTAGCTACTAAGGAAACTGAGACAGGAGGATGGCTTGAGCCTCGGAGTCCAAGGCTGCCATGAGTTAGGGTCAAATCACTGCACTCTAGCTTGGGCCACAGCAAGAGACTTCGTTTAAAAAAAATGAATGAGGCTGGAGACTTTTGATGTTCTGCCTTCAATAATTTCAGTGGGTATCCTCTAGAAAATACCATTAAAAAAATCTAAGTTTGGGAGTTATTAAGAATTTAATAATTTTTGTGTTGTTCTACATGAGCTGAATTATTTTCATTAAGGTATCGCTTAAAGTCTGAGCACAGTTAACTTCACTCCATATTAAATCTCTTGTAGTAAAGGCTAACTTTCTGGATATAATATAATTGACTCTCTGATGGAATTTCTATACGGACCACTTCTCCCCTCAAATACAAAGCAATGGCAACTGCTTTGTTTATTTTATCCATGCTGAAACTTGAGCAAAACTTTCTACAAAATGAGAGTAGTTATAAGCTTCAATAGAACTGGAGTTTGCAGTGTGGCTGTCAGGATCACAGAGCAATGCCCTCACTTTTTGCCTTGGGGTGGGAGAAGCAACAGTGTGCATGCTAGCTTGTTAGTCTCTCACTCACATAATGAAAATTCTTTCTGACGAGCACCCACATGCACATACACAGAGTATACAGTCAAATGTCACTGTTGAGGAAATAGAGCCACAGCATGACAATTCCAGTAAACCATTGAGATTAATCAACATGGCCCTTTGTTTAGAGTAATTTACAGAGATGACGAGGGGAAAGCACAGAACATAAGGACCAACTTATAAACAACATTCAAATAAAACACAAACAAATACAAATATAAAATACAAGTTCAACTGACGTTCAAAGAAATACAGTTAAACCAGGTCCCAAAAATTACCCTTAGAATTATCTAAATAGTTTCCTTAGAGATCTGAGAAGATGTTGGTGAGACCAAGGAAACATTTACTGTCCTACAGTGCTAGTGGTAATAAATACTAGCATATCCTATGCGAAGCAATATTTAGTAGTTCAGTCATGAGTCACATAACAACAGACATACATTCGAAGAAATGCATCTTTAGGTAATTTTGTCCTTGTGAGAACATCACAGAGTGTACTTACACAAACCTAGACAGTATACTCCTCTACTTCACACCTAGGCTATAAGGTATAGCATATTGATTCTAGGCTACACACTGCAACACAATACTGTATTGAATACTATAGGCAAATACCTACATAGAGGTAGATATGTGTGTATGTAAACATAGTAACATAAAAATACAGTATAAAAAATGGTACCTAGATAGGGCACTGAGAGTTGTTCTGTGTGAGTCAGTGAGTGAGTGGTAAGTGAGATCTTATCAACACTGCACTTAGGCTACACTAAACATTTTAAAAATATTTTTCTTTCTTCAATAATAAACTAACCTTAGCTTACTGTAAATTTATTTTATAAATTTTTAATTTTACTTTTTATAATAGCTATTTATTTTAACTATCTTGTATACTTAATCCTTGACTCTTGTAATAACACTTTGCTTAAAATGCACACCGTACAGCTGTACACAAATAATTTATTATTTTATTATATTTTATTTTGACTGGTCTCTGTGTCTTCTTTCTTTGTATCCTTATTCTATAAGGTTTTTTTTTTCTGTATTTAAAATGTGCTTTTTTGATTGCTCTTTAAAATTTTTTGTTAGAAACTAAGATACAAACATACACATTAGCCTAGCCTACACAAGGTCAGAATCATCAACATCACAGTCTCCCACCTCCACATCTTGACCCACTGGAAGGACTTCAGGGACCTGTTGTCTCTTATGGTAACAATGACATGTTCTGCATTACCTTCTGAGGGATCTGCCTGAGGCTGTTTTTGATAACTTTTTTATAAGTAGAAGGACTACAACCTAAAATAACAATAAAATTCAAAGAGTACATACATAAGCCAGTAATATAATCACTTGTTATTACGAAGTACTATGTACTGCACATAATTGTGCTGTAGTTTATTTTCCTTTTTTTTTTCCTGGGTTGGAGTCTCACTCCGTCGCCCAGGCTGGAGTGCAGTGGCAGGCTCACCACCACCCAAGCGTCCACCTGCTGGGCTCAGGTGATCCCTCCACCTCAGCCTTCCAAGTAGCTGGAATTCCAGGTGTGCACTACCACGCCCTGTTGGGAGCCAACATCTATAGCTACATGGCTGAGGCCTGTAAAGGCCCATCTGGA
>NW_007247120.1:750448-751751 GCF_000164805.1 Carlito syrichta
GGAAAACACTTTGAATGATTGTATTGAAATTGTGCACCTGTGACCTTAATGTAAGCACGGCAGGCATCATGGAATTCGAATTGTTTGCTTGGAAATTGCAGATCTCGTGGTGGTCTTGTGATGCATAGTTTGTAAAGCACGGAACTTGTACACCCCCAGTGAGTGATTATCACACTGCTGGAGGGTATAGAAAATGGTATATAAGTTGGAAGGAGCCGAATAAAATTTGGCTTCAGTCCTGATCAGACTGTTCCCAGAAGAACTGCCTCCGAGTAGTCTCTTCTCACTGTCCAGATTCTCTGGTGCGGGTCCTAACCCACCCTTGGTCAGTGCTGGTCACCGACAACGCCCAGTTAATTTTTTGATTTTTATTGCAGAGATGAGGTCTCAACAAGTTGCCCAGATTGTTCTCGAACCCATAGGCTCAGGCAATCCCCTCACCTTGGCCTCCCAAAGTGCTGGGATTACAGACTTGAGCCACCACGCCTGGCCTGTGCTATACTTTTTTATGATTAGAAGTGTGTAGGTTTGTTTACACCAGAATCACCACAAACAGCAATATTTAATGCATTGTAATACATAGTAGTGTGTAGTGCTACAATATTACATCAGCTAAGATGTTCCTAAACTACGGGAATTTTTTGGTTCCATTTTAATCTTATGAGATTACTGCCATATAAACAATGTCATAAAATCCTATTTCGTTTAATGTGGGACATTTAAAACAAGCTGCATACTTTTTTTTTACTAAGAAACATATAGTGCACTAAGAACTCATAAGGAAGAGTTCTGTACCCTTCTCTCTCTCTGAAGGGTAGTGTACAAAACATTTTGTTAAGTCAAGGGAAAAAAAAAAAGGTTTCAGAAGAACATATAGTAGGGAACCATTAAGTAACAAATAAAGTATGTGATATATATGGGTGCATATGTATGTGTGTATTTGTATCTGTATGCATATGTCTAAAAAATAATTAAAGGATAACAAAATCACTTACAAATGGTCACCAATAGGGAGAGGAAGAAGGCCTAAGGATCGTCATGGGGATGGAAGCTAGATTTCTCAGTTTTAAAAATTTGATTTGGGAACCAAATGAATGTTTACCTAATTAAAATTATCTCAGAGAAAATAGACAATCCCTAGGAATAGTTTAGTTTTAAAAAAACTTACCCAGCCGGGCTCGGTGGCTCAGCCTGTAATCCCGCACCTTTGGGAGGCTGAGGTGAGTGGATTACCTGATCCTGCGGGTTCGAGACCCGCCTGGGCAGCGAGACCTCATCTCTACAATAAATCAAAAAAAATCAG
>NW_007247120.1:751771-771399 GCF_000164805.1 Carlito syrichta
TGCACTCCAGTCAGGGTGAAAGAGTGAGACTCCAACTCAAAAAAAAAAAAAAAAAAACTTACCCACATGTATATTCTTTTGGTATCATACTTATGCAGAGAATAATTAATTCCTTTGGTTTTTAAACACAAAATGTTGATAGGATTTTTCTGCAAGAGATATCCCCAGAGGTAAATGGAAACACAGAGAAATCTTAAAGTAATATTTATTTTGTTTTAAAAAAGAAATTATGTTAAGATCATTAAGAAGCTGAATTTTTAACGTAAGAAAAAATAAATATAAATATAAAATGAAATAAATTAAGTTAAAATCAAGTAATTTGTATTTGATTTCGATATATCACTATGAATTCACTTTCTTTTTTATTAAATATGTCTCCCAGTTATTTTCATTGACTGGATATGGAATCAATCAAAATCTTAATAGCAACGGGCACTATTATTGTGGTCACTAAATATTATTTACTATGATATAAACTAAGGCTTTCTAGAGAAAGGGTTAATCTCAGAGCTATGATAGGGAATATGGAAGATAAGCTTGAGAGACATGTTGTTGTACCCAAAAGCAAAGGAGCTAGTGTCCTGGTATTATGTGTAAAGGACATAGGAACCAGCTTGAAGAACCCAAATATAATTTAAGCATAAAAATGATTACTAAGTGTAATGGATTGAAATGTACCTAAAATGTAAAATATCAACGAGTTTATATTAATACTCCCCTTTGTTGATTGTAAAAGCACCAACTTATTATTTTTAAAAATTGATGAATTAAGAGAAAGAAGCATTTATCATCCTCTTTCACTGTAGACTCTATTTAATATATCCAAGTAGTTAGTCTGGGAAATTTCTTCTTTCATACCCAAGGAGTTGATCTGAAAAATTGCTTTATCAATAACTTATTGTAGTTATTAAATGAAGAAGATATAATAGAATTAAAGTTACTATTTTCCCACACTTTAGGAAATAATGAGCCATTTTCAGGCATGGCTGGTTGATAAAACCATTGAAAGTTGAAAGTTTGAAGTGAACCTTTATAATAGATTAATAAGGTGATAGTGTAAAGGCAGATAGTATAGCAGATGAATCAGGCTGAACGAAATCACTGGTTAATTTTAGCATCACAAAAAATTAAACATACAGACATCATTTAGCCTTCTGACATAATAGAGTAAGAAACACATAACACTATCCAGGAGGTAATTCTGTCAAAACAAAAGCAAAAACTGAACTCTATATCTATTTAAGTATTTGGAGCTATCAGCCAATTTATAGCGCATTTGGTGAATAAAAAAACATAATGAATAGTGACTTGAGAATGCAATTATCACATTTCAAAATATGGAAGATTTCACCAGACAAATGAAAATAACTCAGTTTTTCAACAAATAAATGGCAAGAATTAAAATAGGAGAGGGCAAATATTAAAGATCACAAGAAACTTATAAGACATGTACAAGTACACTGAAAGCAATAGGTATGCCTTGTTTCAACACTAAATCAAGTAAAGAAAAAACATAGATATTCTTGAGGCAGGCAACACAAGCTGAACATGAGCTGGTTATTAAAAATATTAAGAAATTGCTATTAATTTCGTTGGGTGTGATTATGATGTAGTCTTGTTTAAGTCTATTGGTTAAAAATATTTACAATAATAGCTTTCAATGAAATGGCAAATGTGTCTGTTTAGAATTTTCTTTAAAATATTCAAGAAATCTCAACAGTAACAGACGTGATGGTTTGGGACATGGAATAAAAAATAACTAAATATTTGAGCTGGTAATAGATAGATAAGCATTAATTTCATTACTCTGACTTTTGAGAATTTTCGTAATGATATAATTCAAAATAAACACTAAACAAACAGTACAAGTGATCCTCAAAGAATCATGGATTCATGACACAGGAGATAACCTTAACATTTTCTAATTAGTTTCCTCAGAGAGATTCTCAGAGGTATTTTATCTGTAAAATAATTGCTAAAATTCAGTGAAAACAACATAAATGCAGTAATAATTGATTCAATAGGATTCTTGAAAGATAAAATTAAGAAAATTATGAATAATACAATGCAAAGACAAAACAATAGAAAACAAAAAGTTAAGATCGTAGAGATCAAAATCCGAGTCATAATATCAATCAAATTACAGTATTCTAAAGAGAAAAAAGAAATGTGTAGTAAACACTATGGGTTACTCATCCGAAAAGTTTATTATATTATTTTCATCTAATTAATCAAAAAAGGAATTATCGGGCTCAATAAAAGACAGAGGTTTTTAAGGTGTTGACAAACACAGGGCAACAAAGTATGAATGAAGAAAGAACTAGATACAGATGTAGCAGACAACAGTTGAAAACACTCAGGATAACGACAGCATCACCACTCAAAGAGAACATCAAAAAGTTTGCCTATAAAACACTGAAAACCAGACTAGCATCTAACCTTTTATTAGTAACAGAATGTAATGAGAAATTAGAGTGATGTCTCCAAGCCTCAGACAAAATATCTTTGAATCTAAAATTACATACCTAATCAAATCATTATTCAAATTTGAAAGCAAAATTAAGGCTTTATTCCACACGCAGATGCTTAAGAATGTTACTTCCCTCGAATTCTTAATTTTAAAAGTAGAATTTTATTTCAGAAACTGAAAAAAAACAAAAAGTGTAACAATGGACTAACCTAGAAGTACAATTCTAAGAAATTCTAGGGCAGCAGTCATACAGCAAGAAATGACTAAAAGGAAAATCTCCAAATTAGTGCAGAGTATTAAAGCATTTTAAGAAGATTAACTCCAAGGATTATGATTAAGACATGGAGTCAAACCTAGGATATACTGAAAGAGGTCTAATTTCCTCAACTCAACAAACACACACACACTCCAGAACAAAAACGTAAAAAGAAGTAAATAGTTTCAATATAAAGCAGAATTGAATGTATTATTACTTTAAGCAATCGTTGAAATGCAAAGGAAGATTATTTGTTCCATGAATTCCCATTTTGTACCCGTTCCCAATGGGATCCAATCCTCTTCTGTTTTTCTCTGTCCTGTTCTGTAATGCAAAAAGCCAACCTCATGGATTACGTGACCTGGACTTTGTGCTGATTTACTTTCCAGCTGAATATGCTAATAGAAGACACCAGCAGGGCACAAAAGACAGGAGAAAAAGGAGATGGGCTGATGTTTTCCCCCATGTTCTTAATGCCATGGACTGCAGCTTCTAGAAGGAGCTACACCTCCCACAAATGTTTTTTTCTGTCAGACAGTTGTTCCTCCACAGCGCTGGTTAATAGTACTCATGTTTTTGTTTAAGCAACACTATTTCCACCCATTCCTGCTTTAGGTCTTGGATGGTAGCAGTTTCCCACTCCTCCCTGGGAACCTCAACATAGTTTATTGCTTCCCTTCACCTGATAGCTACTCATAATTCCCTATGTAATTTCTTCGTTAAAGAATCTTTTTTATCTCACTTAAGTGTGTTTCTAGCTGGACTATTAACATATACAAGGGTTAGCATCAGAAGTCATCCCAAGAAAGAGTCCTTCAAGATAAAATTTTGGCACTGAATTGCTGATATATTTTATAAACTCAGTGACATCTTACTAGAGAAAAATGGCTAACTAGTGATCTTTGACATGTAGAGTCATGGTTAACTCAAATTATCCCTGGTGGTGGGGAAGAATAGAGTTACACTTAGAGGGCAAAGTTTTGGTTGACTAAGTGCATTTCTTTGCTATAATATCAGAACTGTTACAAAGAAAGTAAGATACACGAGCTCTTACTGTTAGCATGCAAAAATTTTAAAATAATTTTATGGTTTTAAACTCTCAATTTAAAACAAAGGTAGAAAAGTAAAAGGCTTCCATGTCAGTATTAGAAAAATTAACAACTCTTTCTTTTAGAAACAGGTAGACAGGTGTGGCTAAAGATTAAATCCCGAATCTCACTTTGAGTGTAGCAATGTTGTAATGCCAGTTAAAGGCATGACCTTACTAAAGTTCATGTGCTAAAGTTATGTTATTGATTTTGAAAGATTAGTATCCTCAGACTTATAACTCAATTAGAATTTATGACAATTTTTAGTTTTGGTGAATTTGTTTGGAGGGAGTTGGGTACTTTTTAAAAATATATTTTATTTAAAAGATGTGGGGTACAATTCGTTATTCAGGTACGCTTGTTGATGGGTTGTGTCTCCCCTCCCCTGGCAGTGTCCTACTATGGTCAATCCTGCCCCCATTCCCCTAGCAGTTTCCCACTACTGCCAATCCCTTTCTTATAGTATAATGATAATTGTCCAAGGTCCACTTATGAGTGAGACCATGTGATACTCAGTTCTTTGTTTCTATGACAGATCATTCAGTATTATAGACTCAGTCCATCCAAGCTGCTGTGAATAATTTTGTCCTTTTTTATGGCTGTGTAATATTCCATCATGTGTATGTACTACATTTTTTTATCTAGTCCTCTTTTGATGAGCAGTATGGATGGTTCCATGTTTTTGCTATTGTGAATAATGCTGCAATAAACATGTATGTGCAAGTATCTTTTTCATAGAGTGATTTGAGTTCCTCTGGGTATATTCCAAATCCTGATAGTGTAATCATAAATAATTTGATATTCATTCATAGAGCACAAATCATTAATTCTACATTTATATACATAGTTGTGGACATGTGTAGAATTTTTAACAGCCACCATTAGATTAGAAACAGACTAAAGTTAATCTACAAATCATCTTGAAAGTTCCATGCATCTGAAAGCAACCTCTCCTTCCTTTACTAAAAAATAAAAAATCAGCATAAAAACATTTCAAGGATTTAATTGGGAGTATTGACTCACAATGTTTGCCAATTCTACTCAAGATCCATATTCCATTACCCTTCTTTGCCTCAGTCCCTTAAAAATTAATCTCATCATGGACCAGAATGAAAACAGCAATATCAATTCTGAGAGGAGGTAGAGTATTCCAAGAATTGCTGGATCTAGACAATGATTTTGGTTTGTTTTCTATTTTTCTTTTTTCTTTTGTTCAGCAGGATTCTAGTGCGGAAATGGGTTTTGCAGGAATTTGATCCAGAAGGATTAAATATAAGACTGAGTCTCATGATCCATTGGGACTTGGGATTTAATGTGAAAGCATGTGGGAACAACTCTAAAAGTTTGTTGGGTTAGTTCACTGAAGCTTAGATTCAAAAGCAGCCCTTTAGTTAATGAATTTGAGATTTCAGGACATCCCTAGAAAAACATATGCATGTCTTCTTTTCTCTAGACAGAGAATGAAGGTCAGAGATGTTGCCATGAAACTGTGTTGTCTGATTTCCACAGGCCCCTGGAATAGAGATGTCTGGTAGAATCCCTCTAGTTATCAGAAATTATCATTTGGCCAGTTACTCCTGCAGGCTGTAGGGTCAGAAAAATAAACACAGTGTTCTGACACCCAGGTTTATAGGTCAGTAGCGAAATCATGAGTCGCTAGGATTTAGAAACTCAGGGCCTCCTGTACAACTGCCAAATATAAGTCATGTCACAGAGTCATTAATTGAAGAAATGCTCATGTTCAATGATAAGAAGGAAAATTAAAATTAAAAAATATATCATTCATAACCATTATATGGTCAAAATTTAGAAATTATAACAATCCAAGATTTAGAAAACTTGTTGGAAGAAAGATGCTGATAATGAAGGCATAAATAATTTGATACCCATTTATAGTGCACATAATCATTAGTTCTACATATATCAAGGATTCCAAGAAAAAATAAACACATTTGAAGAGATGTTATCTATGCACTACTTTTAGTACTGTAATCAGAAGTGTCTGGACGCTTATGGTAACCACTTTGAACATCACTTGTAATAATAGAAGTCAAACGTGAATTTTATTCATCTTTCGCTATCGGCATATATTGAGTATTAGAATTTTAATACAGTTTTCCCTTTCTTAAAATGTGTATTCATTTTGGCACCCGTTGTGTGTGTTTATGTGTATATATATGTGTGTATACACACACACACACACACACATACACACACTTGTAGACAAGTGTAGGATTTTATACAGTCAACAATAACAAAAAGGAAATAAACTAAATATTCATCTATATCTGGTTGGGTAAGCAATTATAGTATATTTAGCCTACCAAGTTTATACAGCAACCCAACTGAAAAATACAAGATCTACATTTCATGGTAAACTATACTTACTTTGTTTTAGTAAAACACAATTTTTAAATAATACAGAAGATATTATATGCACATACATTTCAAAAAGTAAATGTACTAATGATTGTTTATTTATACTTACATTTGTACAAAAGGTGTAAAATACATGAGTGGGACTGATACACATCAACTGCAGGACAGTTGGTTGTCTAGAAAGGTAGAGAGGGGAGAAATCAGGAGATAGATTC
Source organism: Carlito syrichta (assembly GCF_000164805.1). NCBI lineage: Eukaryota > Metazoa > Chordata > Mammalia > Primates > Tarsiidae > Carlito > Carlito syrichta. The sequence goes on from NW_007247120.1 coordinate 758,180, forward strand.
AAGTATACCTTATGATCATCGTTCTTTAAAAATCAACAGAAGTAAAGAAGAAAACAATGGTGAATCTGGCTGGTAGTAAATGAATGTATCTTATGTATGTTGTTTCTTTTGTAACCTTCTACTTTTGACAGAAGCCGCCCTATTACAAATCCTCTTCACATAATCTCTGTACCACTGATATAGCCTCTTAAATGATATGTGATTCAAATTACTTTTTCTCTAACCATCCAAATACAAGCCACAAAATTTTCATTTAAGAGGATAAACCCTTTCCTTTGATGTTCTAGCACATACAAAAAACTTAGTTGTGGTACTACTGGTTTTAAAAAGGAAATCTGGGCTGGGCACAGTGGCTCACACCTGTAATCCCAGGTGGAGGTGGGAGGATTGTTTGAGCCCAAGAGTTTGAGATCAGCTTGGGCAATACATGGTACAACCTCTTCTCTACAAAAAAAAAAATCAAATACTTAACCAGGTGTAGTGGTATACACCTGTAATCTCAGCTACTCAAAAAGGATTGAGAAGGATTGCCTAACCCAAGAGGTAGAGACTGTGGTGAACTCTGATTGTTCCACTCCTCTCCAACCTGGGTGACAGAGACTCCAACCAGAAAAAAGGTGGAGGCTCTGATCAACTAATTCGAATTTTTGAAAATATTCCTTTGTTTTAACAGAACATTTACCAAAAAAGATAATCAGTATTGAACAGAAACTCAAAAACAGAGGTGTATGTCTCCCTCATAAGTAGTTTTATTAAAATTATTAATGCTATTCAAATCCCTATATTTGAGAAACGAGAGAAAAAGAAAGACAGGAAGCAAGACTGTGAGCTGGTGTGTGGTGTGGCTTTATGTGTGTGTGTGCTTATTTAAAGACAGAAACTTAAACTTTTGGGCAACTGAATTGTTCACTAGAAAAGCAGACAGCAAGCCTCTGAGTTAAAGTTAATTGGGGGTAACTTGGGGAAAGTATTTTCTCTCCCTCATTTCATGACAGTGAGTAGTCTGCCTTTTGGATTAAAACTTACCTGTGATTTTTTTCAGGCTTGACTATAGGCAATGACAGGTTTTTCCTAGTAAGCTTCATAAGACAAAGCTGTTCTGCCTGCAGCAACCTCAGCGACAGCAAGGACACTGCAGTCTCCGAAGGGAGCTGCAGTCAAGGACTCAGGCCCTCCCCTGCCATGTTCTTGTACATGTTTATCATTCTAGTTTCTGTGTCTTCATCCTACGTCTTTGTATCTGACATCTAACATGTAGGTCTTCTTCAGGTTCTACTGCTAAGGCCTGCTTATCAGGAGGTAAGATGGGAATCCTTAAAGACATTTTCCCATTTTTACTCAGTACTGGTAATTTACACTCTTCCACCTCCCACCCCACCCCACGCCCTCACCTTCCATTGCACTCCATCAACAACTTCGTGGTCCATAAAATTGCCAGAGCCTTTTGTATGGGTCTCTTTCAATAGTGAGAAAACCCCCCTATTTCTGCCAATCCCCCTGACTCCCCTTTTACCCTCCCACGAGGCAAAGGGGAAAAAAGAGAGTCCACCTTTTCCTAACCTTTAGCCTGCTGTTCACACACTAGCAGTGAGTGATTAAAGACTTAACTCTTTCTTTTTCAGCTTGTTTCCTTAATCAGTTACTCTGACATCCAATACTCACTCTCATTCTCTCTTTCTCACTCACAGCTCAGCTCCTGACACATAGATGTTGGTAGGGTGAGGAGGAGGAGACTATTGTCTTCATCTTCTTCTGGACCTCCCACTCATTTTTAATTTCCATACTCAGTCCCCTTAAGAGAACAGTCATATTATTTTTTATTAGTTCCACATATTATGAACCTTTAGACACTATCTTAAATCTCTAATTTTGTTGTATTTGTGCATTTCCTGCAGAATCAACTGCAAACTTCTCTACCTAGAATTTAAGAAATACTATCATGTGATTCCAACCCAACTTTTCTGGTTTTATACTTGTACAATACATGTAATTGAAGCTATGACAAAACTGAAATGTAATTGGGCTCTATTTATTCTCAAACTCTATCAATTGGATTACAATGGAACTTTAAGACATGGCTCAAATAGACCTTTTATAAGCATTTTCTGTTTCAGTATGAAATCTCATTGACAATTGTAAATGTAATACAACATTTATAATATAAATTATGTCTGTTATTTTGGTTTTTGTCAAATTTTCTACTAAACTTTAAGATTCAAAGACAGAAACCAGATTTTATTTTTCTGTCTTCTGTATAGTGAAGCACAATGTTTATTATATTGTAAGTGTTCAACATGTATTTTTGAGGTACAGAGAAAATACCTTGATATAGGAAATATCAAATAAAAAATATTAACAAAAGTATATGTCAAATATAACTGAAGTTTCATAGATAAAGATTTTTTTCGAGGTGAGTGGATTGCCTGAGTCCATGGGTTCGAGACCCGCCTGGGCAACTTGACGAGACTTCATCTCTCTACAATAAAAAAAAATAAAAAAATCAGTCGAGCATGGTAGTGCGTGCCTGTAATTCCAGCTACTCAGAAGGCTGAGGCGGAAGGATCGCCGGAGCCCAGTGGGTTGAGGCTGCAGTGACCGGGAGCGGCCACTGCACTCCAGTCTGGGAGACAGAGTGAGACTCCAACTCAAAAAAAAAAAAGATTTTTTTCACAAAAAAGTAGCTTGTGAAATATTAGGGGATACCTAAATTATAAATTTTAGAATTTCAAATTGAGTTAATACACAAATTAAAACTTATAGTTAAATCTAGTGATGCTATTTGTTTTTATTCAAAGTGGAATGAAAAGTTTCAATGTTTTACAAATTAAACACATCATGTAATCACTATTATATGAAAAATATCTTGATATTTATAATTTTTCATTATTTATTTATATGCACTTTGATTCCAGGTGACTATTTTTTAAAAAGTCAAATATTGAGGGAATTTATAGGCATCTAGGATCCTAGAACTCTGGCAGATGGTAGGTAATTTATGATTGTGTGGATGGGTGGTCGTTTCTTTGTCAGAATAATGATACTCTGTAAAATCACAACATGGAAGAAAACTGAAGGAGGGTTATGGGTGTATTAGAGAATAAAAGGTTTTATGAATGCTATTATCTAACAGTGTATGAAAGAAAGAGATTGAGCATGAGGGCAGACATTTTGGTTGTTTTTAGGTTAAGCACCAAAAGGGCTTCTACAGAGTTTGAAGATTAGCCTGAAAATAGATATGGTCTAGTTCAAAGATTTCCAATTCTGTTTTCAATAGCTTTGTTTTTTCCAGTTCTCTCTTATCTGGTCCAGCTGTTCTCTTCCTTCCTTCTTTGTTCTTTGCTCCTCCTCCAATTAGAGAGAGGTCATTGGATAACAGACAAGTTGGGTAAATCAGTATGGAGCCTTCATGGTTTCCCAGGAAACTTTTCATGCCTTCTGATTTCAGGGAAAACTTTTCTGTGGGGTATTTTAAAGGATATTTTGAAGTCTATTTTTTCAATGTCTAAGCCTGAACCAACATATACAACAGTCTCTCAAATAAAGTTTCATTAAGTGTTAGGTATTAAGACATTAGTTAATAGTCTTGAAGAATTGCATTAATAGCATTCCACCAGAGCTAAGTATGTAGATTTGCATAAAAAGGAAGCCATTAACAGGAGCATAACTAATTTACACCTTCTCATAGAAGGATCAAGTTAAGTGTAGAGTAATCTTTCACACAACAAGAAAAGTTTATTAAAATAAAACACAGAATTTTACTTACCAGTAAATAACAATTTATTCATTCTCTCACACATTTTCAAAATTAGTTCAAAACATATTTCAAATACATACAAACTTAACAGGAAATAATAATAACTGTTCATAATTTCTAGGCTTTATCAGAGTCAGAAATAAAGCTAAATATAAACTTCATAGATTAATTCAGTAAGAATAATCTTAACCAGTGAATAAATTATTAATCGTCAAATTCTTATATTTGAAACCATCTCTCTTATGGTATAAATAATGTATTCTTAAGCATATAATATATATCAAATGATTATTATTTTCCTGAAAATAAATACATATTATGCAAATAATAAAACTCAATTTCTATCAACTTGTGTAGCCTGTGCTGGAGGCGTGATTAGGCATACGAAGTAGAGGACACCTTCTTAATGCTGACGCACCTTGTCTAGATGGAAAGACAACTCAGAAATTTGAGAAACAATTATTTCAAATGTTGCTTAATTAATCAATACAGTATTAGAGAGAAACCTCTGAACCTTATTAAAGACACTCGGTGGCAAGTCCTCTTTATATATTTGATGACAAAATCAAAGTTTTATACCAACTCAAAAGTTTCTCAAGCTCATATTTTTAAATTAAGAATAATGTAAAGTTTTATTTTGATTCAAAATAAATTTTGAGTTCAGGATCAGAGAGAACACACTAACCTACAATCATTTGAAAACTACCTTAGAAAAATGATGGGCAAGATTTAAAAAAATTATAATGGGATTTAAATACTGAAATAAACTAAGATATTCTTTTTCTTTTTTCTTTTTCTTTTTCTTTTTTTTTGAGTTGCAGTCTCACTCTGTTGCCCAGACTGGAGTGCAGTGGCCGCTCCCGGCCACCGCAGCCTCGACCTGCTGGGCTCCGCCGATCCTTCCGCCTCAGCCTTCCGAGTAGCGGGAATTACAGGCATGTGCTACCACGCCCGGCTGATTTTTTGATTTATTGTAGAGATGAGGTCTCGCTGCCCAGGCGGGTCTCGAACCCGCGGGCTCAGGCAATCCACTCACCTCAGCCTCCCAAAGGCGAGGGATTACAGGCTGAGCCACCGAGCCCGGCTAAGATATTTTTTTTGTGACTTTTTAAAAAATTATATAATTGTGGGTACAAGTGAGGATTTATTAAATTATTAGGTGGTATGCAGGTAGAGTTTCAGGTTCTTTTTGACCCTCTGTCCCCTTTATAGTGGGCCAGGTACCCAGTGTTTTGCCACGTGCTGCCCTTCTGCCTCCCTTTTCCCCTACCTTAGCAGTGTCTAGCATCTGCCAATCTCACCCTTGTGCTAGCATGACCAGTAATCAGAGCCCATGAGAACCGGCAGTATTCAGTTCTTCGTTTCTGTGATCATTGACTTAGTATGATGGTCTCCAGCTGCATCCATGGCGCCATGATTTCGTTTTTCTTTATGGCTGCATAGTATTCCATCATGTATATGTATCACCGTTTTTTTATTCATCCACTTTAGATGGGCATCTGAATTGGTTTCATGTTTTAGCTATTGTGAATAGTGAGGGAATAAACAGGTGAATGCAGGGTCTTTTTGGTAGGGAGTTTTTTGTTCCTCTGGGCATATTCCCAGGAGAGAGTTTGCAAGATCACATGGAAGCTCAATTTTCAGTTTTGTGAGAAATCACTTTACTGTTCTCCATAGAAACTAGACTAGCTTACTTCCCCACCAGCAGTGTAGGAGCTGTAGCCACACCAGCACCTGTTGCTTACTGACTTATTAATGATAGCCATCCTTACCAGAGTGAGGTGGTATCACATTGTAGTTTTGATTTGCATTTCTCTGATAATTAGTGAGAGTGAGCATTTTTTCATGTGTTTGTTAGTGGCTTGAATGCCGTCATTTGAAAAGTGTCTTTTCATGTCCTTTGCCCATTTTTTAATGGGGCTGTTTGAGTTCCTTGTAGATCCTGAAAGTTAGACCTTTATCAGATGTTAGACCTTGCAGATATTTTTTTTCCCATTCTGTGGGTTGTATCTTTACTCTGTTGATGGTTTATTTTGCTGTGCAAAACCTTTTCAGGTTGATAAGGTCCCACCTGTCTGTCTTACCTTTTGCTGCATTTGCTTTTAAGGAGTTGGCCATGAGTTTGTTGCCTATTTCAATGTCTAGGAGGATCTACCCTAGGTTTTATTCAAATAATCTTATAGTTTGAGGCTTCACATTTAAGTCCTTGCTCCATTTTGAGTCAATTTTTGTATATGGTGATAAGTAGGGGTCCAGTTTCATTCTTCTGCAGGTGGCTAGCCAGTTTTCCCAGCAGTATATTGCTAAATATACTTTCCTTTCTCCAAAGTTTGTTACTGATGGCTTTGTTGAAGATGGGGTAGTTGAGGGACCATGTTTTTTTCCCCAGATTCTCTGTTCTATTCCATTGGTCCTTGTGCCTATTCTTGTACCAATATCATGCTGTCTTGGTTACTACAGCCTTTTAATAAGGCCTGAAGTCTGGATGTGTGATGCCTCCAGCTTTGTTCCTTTTACTGAGAATTGCTATATAAACAAAGATATTCTCAGATGTTTCATGTAATCACACATTCCTCCGACAATATTTTCAAGGACCTACTCTATATTAAATGCTTTAAAATGAGTAATTATAAAAAGTTGTGCCTGTTGAATATGAATATGCAACTGATAATTATAATATAAAGGGCTGATATTTGATAAAATTAAGTGCATAGAGCCAAGTAAGTGCAAATGAGGTTTACATGCAAAGGACATTATTTGTCATATGAAAGAGTTACTCATTTCCCATTTCACATCAGTTTTGCAATATTGAAATCATTTTAAGTTACATTTCAAAAGAAGACACTAGTACACTGGGATTTATGCAGAAAGAGATAGCTAGGATGATACAAAAATCTGGAAATTATGTTACTGGAACAATTAAAGGCATGGGGGATAATTATTCTAGAAATTAATAAATTCTATTAAAGAAATACATTTCTTAAATTATTTAAAGATAATAAGTCTTTAAAAGGTTCAAAATGTTGTTATTTAGAAGATAAAGTACACATTTTCAGAGATTTTTAATTAAAAAAATAGAATCAATTATTTTATGTTAGAAGCAGGGTTCAGTATGAAAAAGAATTTTCTAATTTGGACCAGCTAGACAATGGAATAAGCTGATTTATGAAGTGTTGAAGAAAAAGTAGAACATTGGAAATGATAAAGAAGAAATTTCTGCACAAGGTTTTATTAAGATCTATCCAGGCACTGTGCATTATTTTATAATTCTGTTTTTATTATGTATTTTGTATGCTTCTATATAAAATGCTGAAACTAGCCGGGCTCGGTGGCTCAGCCTATAATTCCACGCCTTAGGTGGCTGAGGTGAGTGGATTGCCTGAGCCCGTGGGTTCGAGACCCGCCTGGGCAACTTGGTGAGACTTCATCTCTACAATAAATCAAAAAATTAGCCGGGTGTGGTAGCACGCGCCTGTATTTCCAGCTACTTGGAAGGCCGAGGTGGAAGGATCGCCAGAGCCCAGCAGGTCGAGGCTGCAGTGGCCAGGAGCAGCCATTGCACTCCAGTCTGGGCAGCAGAGTGAGACTCCAACTCAAAAATAAAATAATATAAAATGCTGAAACTATCTAAACAAAATACTGACACGCTAGTTTAAAAATAACTTATATTTATATCTCTTGATTAACATTGTTAACATTAATTTTGGTATCAGTGATACCTTCAATAGTGTGTAAGGTATTTGCAGTACAGATTGATCTCTAATTGGTGATGCACCTCTCTTATCTTCTACTTCTACATTATAGCTCAGTGTGTTAAACTATCAGGGAAAGTGTCTAATCTCCTGTCAGATTCAACAAACCAGACAACCCATCTCTCTAAATCAATAAACTTAACTATGCATACAGTTCTGAGTCAGTAGTTTCTTGTCTGAGTGAGGTCAATTAAAGTGAGTGAAATTTAGGACAGGTACTTGATAAGTTAAGAGGCCATGTTCTATTTTCATAAATATTTGTGATTGCGATCCAAATCAGATGCCATACAAAGGCTATCATAGATGTCAAGTGATAATGAAGGAAGAAGAGAAATTGTCACAAAATGTGTGTATTGGTCTTAGAAATAATTGCAGTTTTAACTTTGATTTGTTTCCTTTTGGTGAGGAAGAGTAGGCCAGGTTATTTTAAACAGGCACCAAAAAAAATTGCTAGGAGGAAGGAAGAAACAGAGCAAAGTCATGTAAATAACAAGTACTCTATTCTAAAGCAAAAAATATCATTTAAGTGGGAAAGAGAAGACAGGATGGATAAGGGGACAAGGCCAAATTGTTGAAAGACTTTTCATGACAGGTGAATCAAAAGTTTGAGCAACATTAATGCATATGAAACTATCTATGGAAGTCATACATACAGGCATACTCAAACACTTTTTATTCTCCTTGTTGTGTTTCCCATTTAAGGAGATAATAAACAAGTAGCACTAAACATTTTTAATATTCAAAGTTGAAATTCACAGTCATTATTATTACTTTTTAGAAATACTCATACTAATAGTGAAAACTTGTTACACTAGTATTTCTCAATCTTAAATAATATGAGGACTTTGCACAAGAACCATTCAGCTTAAATGTGGCAAGCAAATATCATTTACATGTTAAGACTGCTTTTCTTCTTTTCTCTGTCTGGCATGAAAATCAATCATTGGCAATTAAAAAAATAAAAATATTGGATCCACCCACATGACAATATTTGGTTGTTAGTTAATCAAAAACTTCAGAACGTATACATATTAATATTTCAGTCAAAATTTTTAAAGGCATCATTTAAATATACATCATTCAAAGTCTGGGTTTCAAGAAACCAGTTTCAGAGGCATTGTTTACTTAAGTGATAGGATCGATAACGTTGAAATGCTTTTCTTTCTCAGCTGCTAAGGTATCTTTGATGCTGGAATCTGTCCAGATCTTTTGCTTTGCTGAAAGAGGTAATGAACTAAGTGATGTACCAGAGTTTCTGAAAGAGTTCTTCAATTTCCACTGCCCCAAGCAACCCATGGCAAAAACTATGGTATGTGGAGGCAAAGAACAAGAAAGATAAAACCTACGAGGCCTGGGAAATCTGCAAAAAAATTTGGGGAATCTAGGGAAAAGAGATTCTTCTATTAAATATCCAGAAACAAGGAGAGTTTTAAGAAATGTTGCGGGAGCTTATGAATTTAATTATATTTACTTGTTTGTTTGCTTTTTGTGAGAGGTTTTAATTTTCTTTTTTTTCCTTTAGGGAGTTTGACATATGTCTTTCAAAAGTTGACATGGTGTTGAAAGACTTATAAGAGCCTAGTTTTATACGGGTTACATGTATGTTTTGATTACATGACCTGTGATACGTAGTCGAGTATTTCTTCCAGTTACCAATACGTGTTTTTACTTTTACTTAGCTTACAGTGCTTGGTCATCCCACCAAATTGCATTCCATCCAGTCACTCACATGTCAATTCCACATTCTTGTATACTCATCTATGGTTCTTCTATTGATGTGTTTTCATACAGGTCACTCTTACAGAAGGTACTAGGTCATCATACACTGTTTCTAGTATATATACATATTTATTGTTACACCTTCACTGTATTTTAAAGTTACCATTCTATCCTGATTTATGGTCTGTTTTATGTCTATCCTTGTCACCAGCAACACCATTTGTAATATAAAATCACCTTTTCCTTAAGCTAAGTCACAAGCAATACCATGTATGATCATTTTTTTTCCTTCTCCTTAAGCTCAGACCATAACATTTCTACCAACAGACAAAAGCATATCCCAAATTTCACCACAATGACATTTTCAATGCCTAGAGTCCAGAATCTACTTATCATTTATCTTGGTGACTTACACTGTAGCTAGTTTAGTAGATTGCAAGTAGAAACGTTCAATTGGTGTTTGTCTAGTAAAGGAATAAAATTTTCTGAGTTAAATAAAAGGATAATATGAACAATAGGCTTTTTGCATTATGTACTACCTATTAGTATCTCCGGTCTTATTAATAGCTCTTCATGGTGAATTATATCAGTAGTGTATACTATGTGCCCAACTGTAAATATCTATAGAATTTCCAGAATTAATTTTAACTGCTGGAAAATCTTATAGTAAAGATATTTAAAATCTATTTAAAAAAATGAAAAATAGAATAGAAACTTCTTATCACGCAAAACATGGATGCAGTAATTATTTAAAAAAACAAAACAAAACCTGTCTGCCAAACTTATGAAACATGTGCCAAATACAAGGTTCGTTCTGTCAAAGGTCTGCAGAAGTTTCCCCAGATCTCAATTAAACTGTCCTAAGTCTTTGATATAGACTCTCTTTTCTGGGACACTACTGTGGGATTAGAAGGAAGGAAATGTGATACCTGCCAGATCCTAACTGAAGGGTTAAAGACCAAAGAGGAACATGAGTTTGGAAATCAGAGGTGATAGCTGTAGCATACATTTACATACACTCTGAGAGGAGGAAGAGACAACAGACACAAATTGGAAAGTCAGATGACTCCAACTTATCTGTCAATGTCTTCACTCTACCTCTTTAACTTATAGTCAAACAGTATCAACAACAATTATTAATCACAAAGTCATCTAGGGGACCCATGCCTACATGCAAGGAAAAAGGAGGAAAGAACACAAGCAGAAGACAGAACACTTAGCAAAAGAAGAATGGACTCAAGGACTACGCAATGATCCAAAGAATTCTCCAAACTCTCAAGTAAATTATAATTGACATAGTTTTGCTTTTACAAAGTACTCACGGTTTTAAAAAAAAAAAGATAGGTAGCCAGAAAAAAAGAGATTCAAGTGAGCCTAACCTCAGGAAAGAAGGATAAATACAAATAAAAATGTCAGCACTTTGCAGGAATACTTATTTTGTTACATAGAATAATCTTTCTGAAAATATATTGGAAAAGTGCTTTACAGAATAAAATGAATATGCCTGAAAACATTTTAAAGACATGATGTACAAGATGGAGGGAATAACAAAAGAACATTGAAAACAATAAAATTAAAATGAACGTATCGAATATAGAATATGTGAGGGGAAAAGAGATAAATGTACAACCTGCTGGTGATCCTAAAAAAGGTTGAGAGCACAATATTGCTACTTCTTTGTGTTTTTAAATAATACTTCATAATTTTGGAAGTGTTTCTTAATACGTCTCAATTTTAGGAATTAATATAACTCACAAAAGTCAGGTGTAATTTACCTTTTCTATTAAATTAAGATAAAATTACTTATTAAAATATTATTTAAAGATTTCAGTTCTGTTTTATGGAGCTTGTTAGAATCTTTTATTTATTTTTATAGTGCTTATTTTAGAAAATTAGAGTTTGGATGATTTTAAGCATTCTTCTTTTGGTTTTATTTATAATTTAAAAAGTGTAAAGAATTTCATATTCTTTAATCAAGCAAGTGGTAATTCCTTTAAAATGCAATTGCCATTGTAAAAAAGAAATTTAAGAGATCAGCACTTACTGTTAAGATCTCAGGAATATTTTAAGTTATTATTTAAACCTTCAAGGTGAGTTAGTAGAAGTCTTTGACAAGATTTAAAATCTTTGCTATTTATTATTTGATCTTGTCATATTCATGCACTACATTGTAAAAAAATTAAAATGCTGTTTTTTTTTACAATATAGAGTTTATGTTAAAGCTGTGGGGTACAATTCAAGATTAAGTTTACAAATGGACATCATACACCTAAAGTTTGGACCTCCCATTGGTCCCTACTTTACCTGGTTTGAAATCAGGTACCATTATTGATGTAATTATGGCCCACCCCCCACCTGGCAGTGTCCCTTTCTTATAGTAGTATGGTAAATGTTCAGGGTAAATGTTCAGGGTCTGCTTATGAATGTGAACATGTAGTACTCAGTTCTTTGTTTCTATGATAGATCACTCAGTATTATAGACTCTAAATCCATTCAAGTTGCTGTGAAGTCTATATGTTTGTCCTTCTTTATGACTGTATAGTACTGTTAAACTCCCCAGACATTCCTAACTGTTATTAGGATTTTTCTTAAATGGCAGTATAAAATAATCAAGAATAAGAATGTGTGAGTGTGCTGCATGATGAAATTTATAAAATAAACAAAAGCAGTCATCATTTGTATAACTTAAAACAGATATCAATGAAATAGATTACATTTGTGGAATTTGTTTTTAAATAGACTATAGTATATCTTTTTAAAAATATATAGTACAGTAAAGAAGTCCTTCAACTTGAAAAAAAAACTCTTAATGTTTCTTTTTTTAAAAGTTGTCTTGATTTTATGTATTTCTCTGGGGAGTAGTTTTGGCACCAACAATTTTGGAATTCTGAAAATCATACTTTATTCCATTTTTAACAAGTGTTACAACACTATATCAGCACTCTTCATACTCATTTTATATGTTGCCATATTATTTCTGAGTCTCCTACTATAACATAATTATTTTCTTCTTAACTAAATTTAAAAACATAATTTAACTTAAATTTTATCACTTTGAGAAAAATCTCCTATGGACACAGTTCGGAATGATGAAACACACTATTAAGTAATGCAGAATATAACAAGATTCAACACACCAGAATCCTCTATGACTCAGATTCCCAAAGCATTTTCTCTTTTTTTTGGCATGCCATATTGTCTCTGCTCTTTTAGCTCCTATTTATCTTATGTCTGGAGGTTAATAGCATTTTTTAAATCACTTAATGACATTTAATAACAGTTTGCAAGATTTAAAAAATATATACATATGCTTATCTGAGGGTCATTTAAACATTTTAAAGCTATGACTCACATTCAAGCAGAGTGTAATTCTGGCCAACAAAAAACTCAACAATATTAGAAATGTGTACTTTTCTTCCCATTATTTAAATAGTACACATTATGGAGGGAATGTACAGTTTACAGTTCCACTCCACATACGCTGTGAACCCTTTTTCCTCCCACATCTCTTTCTTTAAAAGAAAAAAAAAAGACCCTGATGTATTTCACCCAGCTCTAGTCCACAAGACTCAATTTCTCCTTTTCCTTCCTCATCTACATGAGGGCTTTCTCTCTTCATTTGCAGACTCCTACAATATAATAGCAGTTCAGAAAGATCGGCTTTGAAAAATGGCAGAATGTTCCTCAGAGGGAGAAGCAGAGCATAGATTGAATAGGCAAAGAGAGTCACATTAGTAGTTAGGGACATAACAAGTTTAAGAAAGCTCAAGAGCAACTGGTTGCCCTATCACATTTAATAATTTTTCAGTATTATTTTACTTAATGAAATACCTGGAATATTTTAATTCAAGATTCTTTTTTTTTTTTTTTTTTTTTGAATTGGAGTCTCACTCTGTCACCCAGACTGGAGTGCCGCTCCCTGCCACCGCAGCCTCGACCTGCTGGGCTCCGGCGATCCTTCTGCCTCAGCCTTCCAAGTAGCCGGAATTACAGGC
>NW_007247120.1:771419-820012 GCF_000164805.1 Carlito syrichta
GGAATTACAGGCATGCGCTATCACGCCTGGGCTGATTTTTTTGATTTATTGTAGAGATGAGGTCTCGCTGCCCAGGCGTGTCTCGAACCCGCGGGCTCAGGCAATCCACTCACCTCAGCCTCCCAAAGGCGTGGGATTACAGGCTGAGCCACCGAGCCTGGCTTAATTCAAGATTTTTAGACAAAGACTAAAAGTAAAATTCCTGACTTCTTTATGTACAAAAATGGTGCTAATTACAAGCCCTTAATGGTATAAGGAGGATATGAATAATCTTTTGTTCTCTTCTTAAAAGTATAGGTACTTAAATGAAAAATAGGAACATTATTTCATCATGCTTCTAGTCTATAAATGCTATTGTTGCACCAACATTTCAATTATATGTGTAAGCACGAAAATACAGTGTTTTTCTTTCAGTAGTTTCCTGGATGAAGCAGTTGCCTGAGTTATGTGTTATAATGACTTTGCCTTCCCTTTCTGGAAACATATGACTCATGCGTCTGTAAGTTTTACAAAAATTGTATCCGCTAGTACAAAGTCCTCAAAGTTTATACAAAATGTCCATTCTTATCATGATTAGTAAGTCTACATGCTCCATTAAAGCAAGCAAACAAATAACAACAACAAAACTAAGGTCATTGATATTACTTTAGGAAGTGAATCTAGCTTAGGGGACAAGGGGTTGGGGGAAAAGGCAATGAGAACATATTTGTACTTAAATTGCCTTTTAGTGCTTGACTTCTCTAGCGCTGGGGAATTTGGGTCACAAACAGAAACACCTGAAACCTGCAGACTAGGAAGTGAATAATCACCAACATTTATCTCAGGTGGGTGCTGTTGTGTGAACATGCCGATGTAGAGGGTACACTTATGTATAAAAGGGTTCTGCCTGGAAATAAAGGAGACCACAAAACAGTCACCAAGTAATACAATTTTAATTAAACTAAGAAAAATACAAAAAATATTATATTATAGGACCCTGTTAATCTTTTGTTTTATTAAAGCATTAACTTCTATATTTGAAGTGAAAAATAATTCTCAGCTATTCAATTCATAGTCAGAAACAGTGGTATAGTCCTTGGATAAACCCACTTTAGTAGGTCCTTAGCTAGTCATTCTGGAAGTCTAAGAAACCTCAATTTATTATTATTTCTTTGATGTTATTCTGTCCATTAATTATCTCCATATATAATTTTTGGGAATTATGGATATTACAATTGCCATGCATGTAAATATTACATTTTGAAAATAATAAAAGACTCATATAAATGGTGAAAATGTATTTTTCTTAATGCTACTTTAAAGGAGCATTAAGAAAATGCTTGTCAGTCAGAAACTGTCTGTGCTAATTGTTCATAATAAAATTTAAAACAGTATTTAAAACTTTGAAGTACATTTTTCTACCATCTACCAGTCCATTAGTCATGTATATGCCATTATATGTTTTCTGATAAAAATCTGTCACTAGTAAAAAATATATTGAAAAAAACCATATCAACAGAGTAGTTTCCTAAAATCGCAAAAATATATTGAAGACACAGAAACACATCATTTTGCCATTTTCAAGAGTCACTTTCCTGACACTTACTAAACTTTAATTATAGTAGAGTTAGATATTCCTCAAGGCTCACCAATTCTATTTGAATGAAAAATTCATTAAAGACAGCACTAAAATGTCACTTGCTTTCAAGCTTCAATCCATAAGCTGTGGGGCTAACAGAGGTAAGCAATTTCAAAACCCACTGCTGCAACTTTTGTAAATATAACTTTATTTCTAATTTCTACTAATCCTCAATTTTTTTCTAAAGAATCTATAGTTCTGCTTTGACAAAAAGATTACCTTTCTTTATCAATTGTATTTTCATTAAAATATATGTATAAGCTTAATGGATATTCAGGCAAACGATGAATATGTTAGCTCATTCTCCAAATATGCTCGATTCCTAGCCCATCTAAAAGTTCACTGCCACATTAAAACAAATGAAATGATAGAAGAAGAGTGTATGGTAAGGGTTAGTCGGAAATGATGTGTACAGATATAGACAAATAGAAATTTAACTTGTGAAGGGCAAATAAGAATTTTTGAAATGCAACTCCTTTTGAAAATTAATTTTTAAAGTAAATTATATTAATTTCCAAATAACTAACTTTGTACTCCTAATCTGGAAAATTACTAATGACATTAGAATGTTCCCAGAGGAAACAATTTCCTTTTAATTCCATAATTTTATTGTTAAACACTTTATTCTTTGCTTCTTACATTCTACAGAAATTTAAGACTTTGGTTCCTGTATGAGGTTTTGTTTCCCATCTACTTAACATAATCGTTCTCTTACATAACATCTTTCATTTCCAACCTGTATTATGCATAAGTATCATTTCCAACTACTCCATTAACCTTGATCCCTTCTAATCTGTCACCAGGCATACTTCCAGGGAGTTCTTTCACTGGTACACTTCTTAAATGTCTAATGTGACACTTAATCGCATTTTACAGAGGCTAAACAAAATCTCCACTTTGTATTTATTCAATTAATTTTCAGAGTAGCCAATAGAGCTGGGTAATTCAAGTTCATAGATAAATATTTAAATATAATTTAAATTGTTTGGTTATCTTCATACATTAGCTAGAGCACTACTAAATCATAACATTATTTCATGTTATATTTAAAACAATAATTTCAAATGGCCATATTCAAAATAAAAATAAACAAACAAAAATTCTTGAAGCATAAACCTAATTAGTTGTTAATCTCTTCATTTTTAAAATTCCTCTAGAAATATCTTTTTTCCAGAGAAAGAATAATTTTATGTCACGGTTTTCTTAATTTTTAATTTTAACGATGTAGGGTACAATTCAGGGTTAGGTACACAAATGTTCATTATTCAGGTACCTTTGTTGATGAGGTGTGCCGGCCTCTCTCCTGACAGTTTCCTGCTACTGCCAATCCCACCCCTCTTAAATCCCCTCGCAGTTTCCCACTACTACCAATCCCTTTCTTATAGTATTATGAAAATTGTTCAAGGTTCGGTTATGAGTGAGAAGATGTGGTACTCAGTTTTTTGTTTCTGTGATAGATCAATCAGTATTACAGACTCTAAGTCCATCCAGGTTGCTGCGAAGTTCATAATTTTGTCCTTCTTTATGGCTGCATAATATTCCATTGTGTATATGTACATTTATTTTAATCAGTTCTCTTCCAATGGGCAGTGTGGTTGGTTCCATGTTTTTGCTATTGTGAATAACTCTGCAATAAACGTGAGTGTACTGGTACTTTTTCATAGAGTGATATGAGTTCCTCCAGGTATATTCTCAGAAGGGGGATTGTGAGGTCGTATGGAAGGTTGATTCTTAGATCATTTACTAATTGCCAAACTGTTTTTCACAGAGGTTGTAATAGTTTACACTCACACCAACAGAGTAGAAGTGTTCCCTTTTCCCCCGCATCCAGATCTGTTGTTTTTCGAGTTATTGATGATGGCCATCCTGATGGGTGTTAGGTGGTATCTCAGTGTGGTTTTTTTTTTTTTTTTTTTTTGAGTTGGAGTCTCACTCTGTCGCCCAGACTGGAGTGCAGTGGCCGCTCCCGGCCACCGCAGCCTCGACCCGCTGGGCTCTGGCGATCCTTCCGCCTCAGCCTTCCAAGTAGCTGGAATTACATGCGCGCGCTACCACGCACGGTTGATTTTGGATTTATTGTAGAGATGAGGTCTCGCCAAGTTGCCCAGGCAGGTCTCGAACCCGCGGGCGCAGGTAATCCACTCACCTGAGCCTCCCAAAGGCGCGGGATTACAGGCTGAGCCACCGAGCCCGGCTTCGGTGTGCTTTTAATTTGCATTTCTTGGATGACTAGGGAGGTTGAGCATTTTTTCATGTGTCTATTGCCTGTTCATATGTCTTCTTTTGAGAAGTGTCTATTCATATTGTTTGCCCACTTTGTAATGGGGGCTGTTGGTTTTTTCTTTGGGGCATGTTTAAGTTCCTTGTAGATCCTAGATGTTAGGCCTTTGGCAGATATACAATTGGCAGATATTTTTTCCATTCTGTGGGCTCTCTCCCCACTTTCTCGATGATTTATTTAGCTTTGCAGAACCTTGTCAGTTTGATGAGGTCCCACTTGTCTATCTTATCTCTTATGGCATGGGCACTTGGGGTTTTGAACAAAAATTGGTTGCCAGTTACAATTTCCATAAGGGTGTCTCCTGCATTTTCTAAGGTTCTTATAGTTTGAGGTTTTATGTTTAGGTCTTTGATCCATTTAAAGTTGATTTCTGTGTTGGTGATAGGTAAAGTCTTGTTTTAATCCTCTGCATGTGATCAGTCAGTTTTCCCAGTGCCATTTACTGAATGGGTTCGCCTCCACCCAGTGGTTGATGGTGGAGTCTTTGTCAAAGATGAGTTGGTTGAGAAACTGAGGTTTTGCTTCCAGCATCTCTATCCTGTTCCATTGATCTATATGCTTATTCTTGTACCAATACCAGGCTGTTTTGATTATTGTAATCTTATAATAAAGTTTAAAGTCTGGGAGTGTGATATCTCCTGCTTTTTGTTTTGCTTTGTTTTTCTGAGTATTGTTTTGCCTATTCATGTTCATTTATATTTCCATATGAATGATGCTGATAATTTAATGGTTATTGCATTAAATCTGTAGATTGCCTTAGGTAGGGTGGATATCTTTTTATTTTTATTCTTTTGAGTTGGAATCTCACTCTGTCATCCAGGCTGAAGTGCAGTGACATGTTCACAGCCACCCCAGCATCAACCTGCGGGGCTCTGGGGATCCTTTCACCTCAGCCTTCCAAGTAGCCAGAACTACAGGTGCACACTACCATGCCCAGCTAATTTTTTAATTTATTGTAGAGATGAAGTCCCACCATGTTGCCCAGGCTTCTCTTGAACCCGTGGACTCAGGCAATCCTCTTGCCCTGGCCTTCCAAAGTACAGGTATTACAGGATTGAGCCACCATGCCTGGCCAGACATCTTAACAATGTTGATTCTTCCAATTCATGAGCATGGAATTTTTTTCCATTTGTCTGTGTCATCTTTGATTTCTTTGAGCAATGTTTTGTAGTTTCCACTGTAAATGTCTTTCATTTCTCTGGGTAGGATGGTGCCAAGGCATTTCATTTTTTGTGGATATTGTGAATGGGATTGTGCTTTTTAATTGGGTTTCTAGATGTTTATAGTTGGTGTATAAGAATGCAACTGTCTTTTGCACATCTATTTTATGACCTGAGAATTTGTCAAAGTTCTTTATGAGTGCAAGGAGGTTTTTGACAGAATCTCTTTGACTCTTGAGGTATAGAATCGTGTCATTGCAAAGAAGGATAATTTAACTTTCTCTTTTCCTATTTAGATACCCTGATTTCTTTCTCTTGTCTGATTGCTCTAGCTAGGACTTCCAATGCTACGTTGAACAGGAGGGGTGAAAGTGAGCATCTTTGTCTTGTTCTAGTTTTCAGGGGAAATGGTTCCTATTTCTGTCTGGTTAGCAGTGTGTTGGCTGTGGTTTTCTCATAGATGGTTCTTACTATTTTGAGGTATGTTCCATCTATGCCTAGATGTCTGGGGTTTTTATAAAGAAGGGGTGCTGGATTTTATCAAAAGCTTTTTCCATGTCTAATGTTATAACTATGTGCTTTTGTTTTTGCATCTGTTGTATTTAATTATGTTATGTTCTTGTTGATGTTGAACCACCCCTGCATCCCAGGTGGTCATGGTGAATGATTTTTGAGATGTATTGTTGGATCTGGTTTGCAAGAATCTTTTTGAGAATTTTAGCATCTATGTTCATCAAGGACATTGGGCTGTAGTTCTCTTTCTTTGTTGAATCTTTACTCAATTTGACCTGTAGTTATCTTTCTTGGACCTTTACCTGGTTTGGGTATCATTGTGATGTTAGCTTTATAAATGACTTGAGAAGAATTTTGTCTTTCTCAATTGCCTGGAATACTTTTCAATAAGATTGGTATCAGCTCCTCCTTGTATGTTTTGTAGAATTCTGCTAGAAAGCCATCTGGTCCTGGACTTATTTTTTATTTTTATTTATTTATTTATTTTTTTGGAGGTAGTTTTCTTATGACATAGTCGATTTCCTGGGTTGCTATTTGTCTTTTAGGGGTCTCAATTTCTTCTTGGTTCAACCTGGGGAGTTTGTGTGATATAAGAAAGTTCCCCATTTCATTTAGGTTTTCGAGTTTGTTTCCATACAAGTGTACATAGTAATCTGATAATCTTTGGTATTTCTTTGAGGTCAGTTGTGACTTGATCTTTTGCATTTCTGATTGTATTTATTTAGGCTTTTTCTTGGTCAGTCTAGCTAGGGGGTCCATCAATCTTGTTTATTCTTTCAAATAATCAGTTGTTTGTTTCATTGATTTTTTTTTTGTATCTTATATTTGTCTTCTGTGTTCTGAATTTGAGCTTCTATTTTGGCGATCTGGATTCTACTGTTGAAGTTAGGGTTTTGGTGGTCATGCATTTCCTGTTTCCTTACATGATTTGTTAGGCTTTTAACTTGTGATCTTTCCATTTTCTTCATATGTGTTCATAGAGATAGGAATTCCCCTGTTGGTACTGTTTTCATGGCATTACAGAGATTTTGGTAAGATGTTTCTTCATTTTCATTTGTTTTCAGGAATCATTTAATCTCTGTTTTGATTTCTGTGTTGACCCAAGAGTTGTTCAGCATCATGATGTTTAGTATCCATGTCTTTGTGGGTTTGGGGGGAACTTTGTTGGTGTTGATATTTATTTTTATTCCATTGTGGTCTGAGAAGGTGCATGACAGTATTTCAGTCTTATGAAATTTTTTTAGGACTGATTTATGGCCAAAGAAGCGGTCAATCTTAGAGTACTTTCCATGTGGTGATGAGTAGAATTTATATTCTGTGGTTGTTGGGTGGAGTGTTATGTAGATATCCATTAAGTCCATTTGGTCAAGCATCATGTTGAGGTTCTGAATCTACTTGTTGATTTTTTGTCTTGATGATCTGGCTAGGGTTGCTAATGGGGCATTTAAGTCCCCAGTTTTGATAGTACTAGAGTTAATAGTTTATCTAGAAGCTGCTTTAAGAAGTTAGTGGGCCGGCCTCAGTGGCTCAGCCTGTAATCCCAGCGCCTTGGGAGGCCGAGTGGATTGCCTGAGTTCGCAGGTTCCGCCCGGGCCACTTGGCGAGACCTCATCTCTACAATAAATCAAAAAAATAAAAATAAAAATAACCGGATGTGGTAGCACATGCCTGTAGTTCTGGCTACTTGGGAGACTGAGGCAGAAGGATCGCCGGAGCCAAGCAGGTCGATGCTGGGGTAACTGCGAATGTATCACTACACTCTAGCCTAGACGACAGAGTGAGACTTCAACTCAAAAAAAAAAAAGAAGTTATTGATCCTATGTTGGACGCATATATGTTTAGGATGGATATTTCTTGTTGATAGATTGAATCTTTTATCATTATTTAGTGACCTTCCATATCTTTTTAAAATTTTTATAGCTTAAAGGGTATTTTGACTGATATTAAGATTGCAACCCCTGTTTTCCTTGTATTCTATTCGCCTGAAAATTTGCTTTACATCCTCTTACTTTGAGTCTGTGAGTTCCTTTCTGGTGAGTGAGTCTCTTGGAGACAACATATTATTACATCATGATATGCTATCCAATTTGCCATTCTATGTCTTTTTAGTTGTGCTTTTAGCCCATTCATATTCAGGCTAATTATTGAGATGTGAGAGTTTATCCCTGTCATGAGGTTCTTATAGATCTTGTTGCTGCTGCTGTTTGTTCATTTGTTGTCTTTCTTTTTTTTTTCTTTTTCTTTTTTTTTTTTTTTTTTTTGAGTCGAACTCTCATTCTGTTGCCCAGGCTGGAGTGCAGTGGCATGCTCACAACCACCACAATCTCAACCTGCTGGACTCAGGCGATCCTTCTACCTCAGCCTTCTAAGTAGCTGGAACTACAGGCGAGAGTCACCACGCCTTGCTAATTTTTTTAAATTTATTTATTGTAGAGACAAGGTCTCATCAAGCTGCCCAGGCTGGTATCAAACTCCTGGTCTCAGGCAGTCCTCCCGCCTCAGCCTCTCAAAGTGCTGGGATTACAGACTTGAGCCACCATGCCTGGCCTGTTGTATTTCTTTTGATTTTTGCATTAATTTATGTGTGTTTTCAATCTTTTTCCTGCATTCTTGGAAAGAGCATTGCCATTCTTTTTTTTTCTTTCTTCTGTGTTTAAAACTTTTTTAAGTGTTTCTTGTAGAGCTGGTCTGGAGGTGGTGTAAACTGCTAGGGATTGAATGTCTGGAAAGGATTTTAATTCTCCATTGCTTATGAAACTTAACTTAGCTGGGTAGGCGATTCTTGGTTGAAATTGTTTATCTTTGAGAACTTTGAAGATTGGACTTCATTCTCTCCTAGCCTGAAGTGTTTCTGTAGATAAGTCTGCTGCTATTCTAATTGGTCTTCCCTGGTAGATAGTCTGATCTTTCTCTCTTGCTGCCTTTAGGATTTTTTCTTTTATACCTACTTTGTGTAATTGAATTACACAAATCTGGGAGTTGATCTCATTTGTTGTCTTACGAGCATTCTCTAAAACCCTTGTATTTGAATGGCCACATCTCTGATGAGATGAGGGAAATTTTCTTGGATGATTTAATGGAATGTTTGTTTTGGGGTGATCTCTGTCTCTCTTCCTCAGGGATTCCAATTAATCTTAGGTTCAACCTCATGATATAATTGCTCATCTCTTGGAGGCTTTGTTCTGTCTTTTTAAGCTTCTTGTCTATGTTTTTAACAATTTGGGTTAGTTCCATATTTTTGTCTTCAAGATCTGAGATTCTTCCCTCTGCTTGGTTAATTCTGCTTTCCATGCTCATCGGTTTTTATTTATTTCATTCACAATTTTCTCTATATTCTTTATTGCTGTTATCTCAATTATTAACTCCTTCATTCTTTTCTCTTATCTCTCTCATTTCTATTTACTTACTCTGTAAATAACCTTGATATCTGGGTTTGTGGTTTGAGACCAGTCATTCCGGGAGCTCTTCATTGTTTGAGTTCTTAAGTCTGTATTCTGAGTTTTTGTCCTTCCAAGGGTCTGTATGAGACCCATATTCTTCCTTTGGTTTTTCTTCATTTGTGTAGATTTTCCTCTCTCCCCCCTTCCTTTTCTTACCTCTTCTTTAATTCTGTTATTCAGTGATAGGGGGCATAGTTTTTACTTCTGTTTGCTCAATCTCCCATTCTTCCTTATAATCCTCTGGCTTTGTTCAATTTTGAAACTGGACTGGGGGTGGAGACCTGTGCTTTTGAAGTTTTGATATTTAATTAAGGGGAGAGCTGTGATTCCAAAGATCCCAGTATTGCTGACAGGTATATGCTCCCCACCCACCCCCCGCCAAAACCCACTTCCCACCACCTTACAATCTGTCCATGCAGTGGGGGTATATGTTTGCACCCTCTTTTATTTTCAATGCCTGTTACTGTAATCATTGTAACTCTTCAGAGCTATGGTTTGAATGTTTTTGTCCCCTCCAACTTTTCATGTTGAAACTTAATCCCCTATACTGCAGTGGGCCCTAATGGGAGGTGTTATGTGTTTAGGGGTTTTCCCCTCATGAACGAATTAATGTTACTTCAAAAGTGTCTTGTGGAAGTGAGTTTACTCATTTCTGCTTCTCCATCATGTAAGAATATAGCACTTTCTTCTTTCAGAAGATGTAGCAATCAAGGTGCCATCTTGGAGACAGAAACACCTGGCCCTAACCTGCTGGTACCTTCATTAGGGACTTTCCAGGCTCCATAATTTTATGAGCCAATTTTCCTAATAAATCGTGTCTCATGTATCTATCTATTAATACATCTCATTGGTACTATATCTCTGAAGAACTCTACCACATTCAATAATTGACATTAATGTAGAAATAGATATTTTATTTAGAAATAGATACTTATTCTTTATTTATAAGCACATGTTCCTCTAATAGTAGATTTTGATTTTTATAGGAAGACATCTATTTTTATAATTATCTTTGTGGACATGTTAATTATATGATCTTATTTTTTTTTAATCTTAATCTTTCTTAATTCTGTGGATACATTCGTCATACAATTATGATTCATGCAAACACAAACCATCATCAAATAATAATGTGTATATATAATATGTATATAAAGTTGAATGAAGTTAAACAAGGCATGTGAGGATATGATTCCCAAAGAGGAGGAAAACTGTATTCACACATGAAATTTTACATGTGAAGTAATGATGTGATGATGATCCTTACAATGAAATATGTTAGAAAAGTACAACATAATGCTGTGAGGAGTGTGGTACAAAACTGATGGATTATTTGGCTCACTTCTAAAATGAATTTTAGAGCAGCCAGCAATGTTTTCTTTTCTTTTCTTTTCTTTTCTTTTTTTTGAGTTGGAGTCTCACTCTGTGGCCCAGACGAGTGCAGTGGCCGTTCCCGGCCACTGCAGCCTGGACCTGCTGGGCTCCGGCGATCCTTCCGCCTCAGCCTTCCAAGTAGCTGGAACAGTTTTCAAACAAAGTTTATTGAGAAAGAAGGAAGAAAAGAAAGAGTGGCATTCCAGAGCTGGCATGCATGAAATAAACCACACTTTGTGCTTTACAATAGACCTGATATAGCTTCACAATGATTAATATGCTGAAGAGTGTGGAGCTTAAGCAACTGTCTCTCTGAAGATTGACATCTCTGGACTCCTGTTGAGAGAAAACAGTGGGGGTGGGGATCTTTTCCTGACCACATTGTCTTTTGCTGGAGACCTGCCAGACATTTCCAATTCACAAATTCATGAGTTAAAAGGTGGTCTTATTATCATTTCTATGGCTTTGGTCAGTTATGGAGTGGTATTGGCCTTCTGTCTTCAACAAGGAACCTGAAAGTTTCTTAGTGATTATTATGCAAAACCATGAATTGAAAGGTTGAGCTGTCCTAGTCTTACATCTAATGGGGTTTTCTTTAGGTTTGCCATGGGGGAAGGGCAGGCTGCCAGCTTGTCCTGCAGTAAAATGTAATTTTAAAAATGTCTGATTGTTTCTAAATCCTGCCTATGATAAATTTATCTATGTCTAACCTGTGCTAGATACTCTGCTTCACAACACTTAAATAAATAATCACAATAATTATTTATGAAGTTTATTGTAAAAAAATAAAAAATGTCCAGGGTATATGGATAGAAGAAGAGTTAATTCTACTGACTAATTAACATGACAATTTACATATGCAACATAGATCAAATTGACTTTAAAAGTTAAATAAAACAAAATATAAATATATACACATAACTTTATATATATGATATTTTATATATAATATTCATGTATGTACTTATATAGTTTTACATATTCATCATTATAATATATAATACATATGACTGGAAGCTTATAGAATGTTGTTTTTCAACTTATAAACAAAAATATATTTTTAAGAAGACCTTTTATTATTTTATTATTAAGACCTTTTATTGAAGGGATACATTTATTCTCCTAACCACGTAACCCCACAATAGAATTCCTCTTCCTCCCCCTCCCATAATTTGTTTTACCAGAAAACAAGCCCCCTTCCTTTCTGTAACTTTGAGATAGTATTTAAGTTTCTGTAGCCCATTGGGAAGTTGAATATTTAGATTAAGTGGACTATATATCCATAGATTTAAGGATCTGGGGAATTATCTCTTTTCTTTAGTTCTTGGCACACAGAAATCCCTCAGCATGTTTTGGTGAGTAGAACATAAATGTTTTAAACTTGTAACCTACTGGGTTTTATCCTATGTATCTATTTATATATATTTGGTTTCAATTAACTAAGGATATATACCCACTGTATAATATATATCGTGCAGTTACATTATCAGATTATCCCACATGTTATCACACTCATTAAGAGGAAAAAGTCTTAAACCTCTACTCATGTATTTCATCTCTTTTATCCTATCATCCAGTAAAAGATAGGTCTGATCATGTCTTATCCCAGAATACTTGTATAGAGGTAGATGATATTTTACACATGCAACATAGCTCAAATTAACTCTAAAAATTAAATAAAACAAAACAGAAATCAAACCCCCCCAACTGAAGCAAAGACTACTGCTTTTTCATAAGGTAAAGAACAGTAAAATTCAAATTTCTGAGTTATTTTTGAAGATAAATATAATCTCATTTTTGTAATGTATCCAAGTAGTTTTAAATAACCTATAGATACTTACAATGAGAGAACATGAAGTTGTGGGAGACAATGTAAAGTTTCTGATATATAAAATGTTCAGAAATACAGTTCTCGTTATAATTTTGTTGTAGCTATGCTTATTGTATTTCTATTGTTGCACACTCATGAACTGAAATGTTTAAAGAAAGAGTTTTTATATCAGTTTCTGCCAACATATTTTCTATATCCCAATTTTTATCTTGAATTCATTCAGTTGGTTTTCTATATCAGTCTACCTTTATGTTTCATAGCTTAAGTATTCTAAAGTAAACTTTGTGATTAAAACTGTGTTCTGAAGATGATGATTTATCAAAAAATACACATTTTTGTGGGGAAATCAACTTTCAAAGTTCAGAGCCTGTCATTTTTTTCTATAAGTTTGTAGTAATGTTTGTATATTCTTTCAAATAAATCAAAATCACAAATAAAAGCATTAACTTGAAGAGAAATTTCAATAGTGTTGTTATGGTGTTTTTCACTAACCAATATCCAACATATATAAAATCATTTGTCTGTTGCATGCTGACAAACAAAACTGAACTCCAAATCAAAGACTCCAAATAAAACCATGCCTAATCACCCCCAAAGTTTAAGTTTGACACTCAGATAAATCTGGAATAGATCAGTCCAAAAGAAGAGAAACAAATGTTTTCACATTATTCCTGTGTGCTGTGCTTTTCATGCATGATGTGATTTAGATTCCTTGCAAGCCATTTACGCAAAATGCTTCTTACTGTGTATTTTTAATACCTTTGAAATGAGGTGTTTTTTTCTCATTAAAGAACTGCATTTTTAATGAAGTTGTAGTAGTCAGTGCCCCTGACAAAGAATTTTGTAGCTCTCTGGCATACATCTGTAAAAAATTTCACATTATTAAGACTTCCACTAAAATAAAATTATCCTTTGAGGCAAATTCCCATTTACATGTTTATTATGTAGAAAAAAATGAGAGAAAACGATTCAAGATCATTTATCTTTAGACATAGTTGAACCACACACTATATATGAAAATGCTGTTGCTAAATAAATATAGTTAGGACATATCTTGTTTCTTTAGCTTTAAAACTGTGTTATTAATATGTGCAGACCTTGAATTGAGAATTCCAACTGAGAATTATTGAATTGGGAATTACTATTCTAATGTTCTTTTAAATTTTGGACAAAGAATAACTTTTTAAATTATAAACCTCACTGATATTAGAGTGATTCAAATTTCCTAATTTGCTAACTAGCCACAAAAAAGAACCATGATGTGCTGAATGATTTGATACATTATAGTTGAATTTACTTAAAAAAATCACTTAGTGAAGGGAATTCAATGACCAAAAATGGAAAATACAGTTTCCTTAAAGTCTTTATGTAACACTAACATGTATTTTGGTCCCAGAAAAATATAATTATATTACTTTATATACACCTAATGTAGCTGATTTGTAAAAAGAAATTTTACTTCATCAAAACAGTTTGCATCATGTCCTTCAGCGGAAATCAAGCTTCATCTTGTGTAAATTATATTACATTATCAATAAAACACATGAGTTTGAAGTATATTATGATAGAATTTCTAAAATTTTACTCAGAGTGCTATCTCACTCACCCTACACAGAAAACCTTTTTTTCTTTCTGTCTGTGAAATGATCATATGGTCCATTTAAAGCAACAAATCATAGCAATTTTTTGGAATAACAAAGTGTAACTATTATAACATTATGCATGAGTAGTGCAATTTCTTCATGTAGCCTCATAAAGAATTATACATTGTCATTATACTTAGTAATTATGTTGGAGAAATATAATTACACATTATAATGCATTTTTAGTATTATAAGTAATTGAACTAAAAACAATTATTCTATGAATAATTCATTTTTAAATCTTGTTTTAATAGAAAAGCAGCTGTTATCAAAGAATGGTTGAAGACTTTAAAAGGAACAAAGAACTATGTAGGACCTCTATCAAAATTGCTACATTTTTATAGCTTTGCAGAAATTGTATCTATGTGTAATATATACATTATAATATACTTGTGTAATATATATTATGTACAATGTGTGCATATAATGTGCCATATAACATAAGAATAGCTATTCTTAACTTCCACACCAGTATGTAAAATGTGAGACTGTCCTTAGCAGAGAAGAGGACAGATAGAAAAATGTACATAAATCACACTGGCCCTATGAGACATACATACAGGTAAATTTTTCATTGGTACAAAAAAGATTCTTTCATCTACATATTCTCTACTTTCACAGAATAATCCTATTCAAGAAAAATGATTTTAACTATAAAGGATATCCAGACTTTTCACTACTTGACTTAATTTCTATATATTCACTTTTGTGACTCAACTATACTCATTATGCAGGTTTCTGGTAATTAGTTATCATTCAGTAATTGAAATGTACTCTAACTCACTGTTTGTTAAGTTGGATAAATGTTCCAGAATATGTCCAAAAATTTTAGAAATCAAAACCTCGTTTGGTTATAACATCTAATACATTTGACTGCAACCTGTTTCAGAAAGTGCCTTTATATATATTAGATCACTTGGATTCCTACAAAAATCTTAAGTCAATATTTAGCTTTAGACAGCCCATTTTTTCAATGAGAAAATATAGGCTTAGAAAGATTAATTACTTGTTAAAGTAAAATACAAATGATGAAACTAAGTTTGAACTCAGATGGTCTAATCTGAAAGGATAATGTTTTAATGACTGTATTATAGCATGATCTCAGGTTTTATCAAACTCCCATGGAGTTCATTTTTAAATACTCAGATTAGTAGCAGTGACTATTATAGAATACCAGACTGAGTTACATTGTTTTAACTATATTATTAATCTGTGTGTGTCTATAGTGTAATTGCAGATAGATGTTAGATGATTTCTTAACAAACATTTCTTATGTACCAAATACATAAAAATGTAAAAAGTTTGACAAAAACACATATTACACTTGGAAGTTCCTTTTCTCTATGAACTTTTCATGATGCACACCCATGACCCTTTCTCCATTCTATTGATTCCATATATTAGCTTCAGTCACTTTGAGACTGTAATTCAGCAGCTTTCCATTTACCTCATAATATGCCAGAAATCTCCACATATCCTATAATACAGCAGAAAGAGCATGGGCTTTGAAGACAGGAAGATCTAAGTTCAACTCTTTATTCTGCCAATGCTAATTCTATAAACATAAAATAAGGCCACTTCCCCAAGGTTTAAGTTATTTTTAAATAGCAATAATGCCAATATGTCAAATTAAGTATATAAATCGGTATAGGAATATATTAAATGCTCAAGAGGTATCAGTTAATAAAGAAAATAAGCAATTATCAGTAGCTATAAAAAATGGCATTTGATATGTCTTTAGACATGTGTTTTAGATGAGTACATTCTCTTGGGTGGCACAATGAAGCGTGTTACACAATTTTCCAAACAACAAAGACATCTAGTAAGATTATACACATAATTGTTCAGGGTTGGATTCCTGGGATGATCAGTTGAAATAACATTGCTAAATATGCAAAGACAAGTAGGATGTTGAGTGTAAATATCGCCCTCTCCTTAGTACATTTAGGCATAGATCCTAGGAAACCATCTGCAATTATGAAATGTACTTAATTACCCTTGTGGCTTTCTAGTCAAAAGAAAATTGGTCTTGAG
This sequence comes from Carlito syrichta, assembly GCF_000164805.1. NCBI lineage: Eukaryota > Metazoa > Chordata > Mammalia > Primates > Tarsiidae > Carlito > Carlito syrichta. Next base: position 787,314 of record NW_007247120.1, read on the forward strand.
GTAGAAGAAAAGTTATCTATGTCAGTGGAGAAAATTGAAAATCATAAAATCAGTAGTATTTGAAAAAGGGGGGGAAAGTTACCTTAAAAGAATGTGCGCACACAAAATAGAATTTAATTTCTATTATCAGAGAAATAAGAGTTTTCCATTCATCTCAGTTGGCTCTCATTCCAGATATTTATATTTGGCTATCAGTCTCTAGTTTTAGTGGAGAGTTTTCATGGTGTGATTAAATCACATTTAGTTTCTGTTTGTATTCATCACATAACAAGCCCCTGATTGATACTTGTATATTGTCAACACTCATGCATCCAACGGACAGTGGCAATAAAACTTCCCACATAAATTATCATTTTTTTAGTCTGTGCACATGAAAAAACCCCGACTTTAAAGTATAAATTAACAACATCTATTCCTAAGTATATCTTGTTGTATTCTAATGAAGATCCACAGGTTGACTATCAAATTTTAGCATGACTAGTCCTTGAAAATGTAGAACCCAGGACAACCAGAATGTTTATTTAATCTATTATTATTGACAAGTGATTAGTCATGGGAATCAGAACTTCAATCATTGAAGTAAAATCATATACTGACTATCTAAAACATTTTCCATTTGCAGAATTTGTATCAATGCCTCCTTGCATTAGTGAACTCAACAGCCTGGGTTTTCATGAAAAGAACTCTTAATTTAGTCATAATTGTAGGATCTCAGCACAAAATGAAATGTGGGACCCATTGTTCAAATATTATTGAGAATTTCATGATGGTGATAGTAGGACATTAAACCAGGTATGGGACTCTGTGTGAATGTACAGGTCATAAACCCATAAAGCTGGCCCTGAATTTGCTTCACATCATCATGTTTACCTTAAGAACTGTGATAGAAATGTTATCAGCAGTTACTCTGTAGCACATTTCACAAATTACATTTTAAACGTTTACTTGTTGGTGGATTAGTTTCCTGGATAGTAATCCAACATTCAAACCTGGACTATATCAATATGGCGGAGGGGAGAGAAAGAGAGAGATAGTTGCATAATTAATGTCACTTTCAAAGTCATACTTTTACTTAAAACATCAAGTAAAAAAATGCAGAGTGATCATTGAGTTACTTAAATTACTGTGCACTTTTAGAGCCGAAGATTCACTTATTACAGTTCATATAAATCAATTTAAGCATGCTTTATAGTCCACTTCAATATTTAAGTTTTTTATTATCTTTGTTACTAGTATTTGAATTTTCTCCTAATTCTGTGTGCAATAATACTACTATCTTAATCTAGAGTGCTTACAACACACTTGTTCACTTGTTACCTGCTATATACACATATACAGATGATGGAAAGTTGGGTAGATAGTGAGTTCAGATGGGTAAATAGCTAGATATTTAATCCAGTCCTTGAGATCAGGAAGGGAGTGCCTTCAATCCCTCATCCCTGAGAATGTCTAAACCTCCAAAAGATTATTGCTTTTCTTTTAGAATACCCTCTGGCTCCAGTCAGTGCTAATTGAGTCTACACCACGCAAAAAAAGAAATAATCATAATAAAATAGTTAATTGTACAAAAAAACAGCATTAATGTGATTTCCACTCCTGTCTATAGCAGAATTCCTGGAAATTTTTCACCCTGCACCATAAACAGCAATTAGGCAAAATACAGAGGGAAAGGCTTTCAAATACTAGACATCAGGCAGTGCAGGGCCCAAATTCATGAGAAAGGCAATAAATAAAATTGAATTTAGCCCAGAACGCAGGACGAGGGACACCGATGAGGGACTTTGCCGCAGATCCTTTCCTTTCCGTTCCCCTTGCATGCTGCATGTTAATTTGATGCCGATCTCTCTCCACGCATCCTGGGAAGAAAGCTTGCAAGTGAGTGGCAATCCCTGCGTGTCTTGTGGCTTCCAACTGAACTAAGCAGTCACACAGTCCCATAGCCAACTTTTGGAAATTTGTTAGAATTGTAACTGATTTCTTTTGCCCCAAAATTTGAAATCGCATATGTGCCCTTACTCTCTCTGAGAGACTTGCTTCTCTGGAATTTCTTTCCCTCGACTGTCTTACAACCTCAGCTGTCAGATAGGCCCAAGAAGTTAGGATTTTGTGAATTATTCATTTTGTGTTTGTTTGTAGAGTGAGAATAATGTACCCTCACATGTTCCTCTATTCTGTGCAGACAGGGAACTTCTCTTGTAGTATTTTTATTTATTTTCTTTCTGTAGATTTCTTCCCTTGGTATTAGCTCTGTTTCCTTCATTTAATTTATTTTTCTGTTTTTTCCCCTTTTTGTTCACTTTGATATGTATCTCTTCTATAGAGGCATTTTTCAAGTTCTTGGTGCCTTTTATGAAAATGTCTGTGACCCATGTTAGGGACGCTCCCTGGTGGGCTCTGTGGTGGAATGTTTACGGAGGAATCCCTCCCCAGTGAGGGATTAGTTACCATGAACAGAAATAATGACCTTTCTTTTTGGCAGTTTGTACTCTTGAGATAGGAGTCAAGTGTTCTGTGAGCCCAGCGTGAAAAAAGTAGACTTTTTTTATTTAATCATCTTGTTTTATGGGTTCTCTGGTCAGAGTCTCTTTCAATAATTCTCTCTTATTCTTATTGAGCTGGTGAACCCTTCATCCCAGAATCTACCATCCCAGGCTAGATTCTGTGTCCTGCTTGTATGGACTGAGGAGGCAGATGGTACAGGTGCTTCTTAAAAGACAGTTAAAGCCAGACTGGTGGCTCACACATGTAATTCCAGCACTTTGGGAGAAGGAGGTGAGAGGATTGCCTGAGTCTAGGGGTTCAAGATCAGTCTGAGCAACTTGGTGAGATCTCGTCTCTACTGTAAATGAAAAAATTAGCTGCATGGTGGCTCTTTGGTCCCAGCTAGTTGGAAGGCTGAGGTGGAAGGATTGCCTGAGCCCAAAAGGTCAAGGCTGTGGTGGCCATGAGTGTGCCACTGCACTCCAGCCTGGGCGACAGAGTGAGACTGACTCAGAAAACAGAAATGAAAACAAAATGTGTTCCTGTTTTCAGCTCCACTCTACAGTTCCTGCTTCAGAAAAAAATGTTACCTCAAATTTCCAAGTTGTCCTGGGGTTGGGTGTGAATGGGATTCCATGCGTTTGTCTTTGCCTTTCAGATGGGTAGCAGAACGAGGAAAGCCAGACATCATTATTTCACCTTTCATGTTTTTGTTGAAATCTCTTACTCATTGTTGTCTGCCTTCTTATTCCATTTGTTTTTCTAGACATATGTGGTCTACTCCTTTCTGTTATTTCACACAACTGCACATATAAATCTGCCGAAATTAGCCAGCCACACCTTGTAGCAATTCTGGATTGACCACGGTCATGTTATTACTTGATGCTCTTTATTTGTATATTGTTATATTTATACGATGTCCAAATATACATAATTTAACCTCTAATCTATATTTCAAATTCTTCCTGATGAACCTACTAACACGCAAGCATCTTCCATTACTTGTTAAGGCAATAGACATATCAGCCAGTTAACATTTTTCATGAGCACCACCACCACCATCATTATCATCGTCATCAGTTTTCTATATGCCATCCATGTATGAACATTATTCATTTGATCTAGGAAGGACTCTATGAAGTGGTTGCTATTAGAACCCAGATTTAAAAGAAAAGGAAAGTGTTGATAAACTAATTTAAATATGGACAGTAAAATGAGAACACTGTTCTTTACCACTATGCTTTCAGTGGCACTATAAGACTGTTATTAATTATTGTAACTTACCTTTCATATACCAATACATGTCATTATTAGCTATGTTTAACCTCAGACATTGTGAGTTACCAGGCTTCTACTAAGCCTGTCCATCAGATCCCAGAAACAGTTATCCAAGAGTCACTAGCATTGACCAAATAACCTAACCTTAAAAATTTAAGATTTATATTTAAGATCCATTGGAATATGGGAGTAGAAACTGCTTCCTGCCATTAAGTCCCCATTTTAGCAGAATGCCTGATACTAACTATATGCCCACTTAGTATAAATGACTATTAGCAGCAATATGTAATTACTTTCACTGTTTTATACTTGACATTCTTGTACAATGACCAACTTGTTCCAGTTTGTACAGGTCTTTCTCAGTTTTAGTACTGAATGCCTCCTGTTCTAGAAAACCTTCTGTCCTAAGCACACTGGTGTGACTGATTATATTTTTATGATATTTCCTGAGTATTTAGAAGGATAGTGGTAAAATACCTGTAAAGAAATTCCACATAAATATTCAAAACTACACAAGATTTTCAAGCTGTAGAATAAAATAATCATGTCTATTTGAAAACATAAGATTTAAAGGTCATGAGATGTATCTTCATAGTGTCTTTCAATTTTTTATTTTAATTTTAGTTTCTTGAGACATGGTCTTACCCTCTCACTCAGGTTAGAATGCGGTGGCACAACCAATAGTTCCCAGAACCCTGAACTCCTGGGCTCAAGCATTTTACATAACTCAGTCTCCTGTATAGTCAGGACTACAAGCATCACCATCATGCCTGACTAATTTTTTTTTGTTTGTTTTTCTGTGTTTGAGGCTCCTACTTGTGTGTTGCCAACACCGGTCTCAAACTTCTTGCCTCAAGTGCTCTTCCATCTTCAGCCTCCTGAAGAGCTTGGGATGACAGGTGTGAGCCACCATGCCTGGCTTCACATGCCTTTTTATTCCTTTATTCCTGTGATAGTCTTAAAGGTGGTCTAAAAATATTAAACACTTTCACATCTGGAGTTCACAGGAATAGATGTCCATTTCAGAAAATGAAATATTGTTTTCTTTGGAAAAGAAATCATTTTAGGGTGGAGCTGTTCAAAGCCACAGTGTAGGTTGAAAGAAGTGAGGGATGCAAGATAGATGTGAGCAAGTGGGCAGGAGAGTGGCAGTAAGAGAGAAAACCAAGAAGGGAATTGTGTCAATAAAGTAAGATAGCGCTGTTTGCATACACCAGAATTATAGGCTCAGCTGAGGGTTCAGATTTCATTTGTTATATGAAAACTATGCAAGCATGGGTTGTAGAGAGACTGACAAGAGTGTTCTTTTAACAGAAAACTACCCAAATATCATCTCATAAAAATAGGAAGATTTGCTAGAAACCCATGCTATGGAAATTTGATTATTCTAGCCCATGACTAGTTTTGAAAAGGGAGAAAAGAAATCACCCACACATGGAGGTTAAACAGGTCAGGAGAAGACAAGACAACGTCTTACCTCTTCCCCCCCCCACCTTTTTTTGTTCACCTGTGATTGCCATGTTTCTTCTTTCAGTGAGATCTCTTTAACAAAGGGGCATTCTTTAAAAAATCATTGTACAATTTATTTTGTGAACACTAACAAGGAAAATAATGCTAAATATATACTGTTAGAAAAAACGAACCTGGTTAAGCATGTTTCTGATATCTGGGTCTCACTGCTTATGTTTCCATACTCATTTTACTTAATTCTTAATTAATTTTTGGTCTCTGTGAACAATGACTATTCTCAGTTTTAAATATCCATGCAAGGATCTTCACTTAGCAATTCTTCAAAAGAAGCGAGCCAAAGGAAAATATTCAAATGAAAAAGACACAGAAGATGGCTAATGCTTAGAATTGGAAGCTTTTGTTGGTAATGAGTTTCCTTCAACATTGCAGATAAAATATCATTAGGACAAACATTTTCTTCATTAGTTCTAGGATCCTCTTATTTTTTTCACTTTTAAATACGCATGGAGAATCTTATTTTTAGCTATGTACCTCTTTGGATCTTGAGGACTGGGCATATCTTATCCAACCATTAAGTCAGTATAAAATTTCATTACAAGAATGCAAGAGAATATCTTCTGTATATCATTATAATGACCCATAATCAGTAGAGTACTGGCCCTGCACGTTTTTGTTTTCTAAACTAATTTGCTCATTATATTTTTTTCCTTTTCTCTTAATATCCTTTTGGAATATAATGATACATTTTATTCATTATTCTATGTCTTTGCATTTCTTCTTGCCACATTATCCTTGTTTAGATGTTATTTTGTATTCCATAGACTGAACCATTTAATTCAGTAACTATTCTTGCAAAAAAGTTTGAGATTAAAAATTAAAAGTCCATCTTCCCACTCCCCCCCCCAAAAAAAAACCAACTAGCAACGTATTTAGATGGAAAGCTTGGTGTTGTAGCTCATTCTATTCACAGTAGTTAACAGGTGTGAATTGCTTCCTCACAAGCACAAATTTCCTGCTGTGCAGCCCTTTGTTCACTTCATGCTGCTTTTCTGCCTTATTATGACTACCAAAATACCTGATTCTACCTTAATGTAATTTTAAATGCTTTACTACTTTGAGTAATGCTTATTGGTAAGGCCCTTCCTGAAACAAAAGTGAGTACAGTAAAGCAACCAAATACCACATACAACATACAACACTGGTTCTAGAAAGACTAGAAGACTATTATATATACACGCAACCATATGTACATTATATATGAATATATAGATACATATATTTGAATACACATACACATGTGTGTACAATAGTGCTTTATTCTTTCTAAAATCAGGTATGTGGGTGCTCACATTCATTGATTAGAAGGTTTGTTTCAACACTGCGGATATGCTATGTATCTCATTAATCCTCCCTGTTTTAGAATTATAGAAAGTCATGTAAAATTGAAGAAAATTATTTCTGGAAATTTAGAAGCTTAGTGCCAATAATGAAGATATATATTAATAAACATAAACTATTAATAAGATTATTAAAGGACTCAAATCAGGAAAACTAATATTGTTTCATGAATCATTGAGCTTTGTGTATCACTTTCTGGGTCCTTTCTGAACCACAGATTTTAACTGGGATGCACTGTTCAGGAAATGTCTGTCTTTAAGAAATAATCACTTCATCGCCGAAATAAACTTACTAGAGATTAACTGTTAAATAATCTGACACTTGTTTAAATGATTAAGAAAACTATTCAGGACTATTGCAATTGAACTCAATAACAAATACAAACAGGAAAAGTAGGAATTTGTAGCCAAAGCAGAGTGAAAAGGTTATATCTGGAGTCAAGTTCGTTCTCTCTCCCCTATTGTGAAGTTATTGACATCAAAAGCAAAATGGAGATTTATAGCCAAAGCACAGTGAGAGGGTCAATGGATACAAATTTACAAAGAGAAGACATTAAGCCTAGGAAAATTCTTGCTAAACTGACCTAATGGGATTCTTGCTGAGGACAGGCCAGGGTGATCAGATATCACCTAGGGTCACCAACATTTTTGGCATCAGGGACCAGTTTTATGGAAGACAATTTTTTCACTCACAAGGTGGGAGGGATGTGCAGTCAAACCTCACTGCTAATGTTCTGTTGCAGTTTCTCCCCAGCGCTAGCATCAACACCTCAGATCATCAGCCATTAGACTCTCATAAGGGATGTGCAACCTAGTCCTCACATGAGCAGCTCACAGTGGGGTTTGCACTCCTATGAGAATCCAGCAGATGCCCCTGCTGATCTGACAGGAGGCCGAGTTCAGGCAGTAATGTGAGTAATGCGAAGTGCTGTAAGTACAGATGAAGGTTCCCTGGCCTGAAGTTCACTTCCTGCTGTGCAGTCTCATTTCTAAGGGGCCACGGATGGGTACCTGTCCATGCTCAGGGCTTGGGGACCCCTAACCTCGGAGATGGTAGGAGGTGAGGAATTTGATCAGATGTTACAGGTGAGAGGATTCTCTCTAAAATGACTTAGCAGACTCCTTACTAAAACTACACACTGTAAGGATGGGCATAGAGGACCAAGCATGCTCAGAGAAGCCTGATGAAAGCTTGACCAAGCAGAGTCTTTGTCATAATCCTATGGTGTAGCAGAAGATACAACCAATCATGTGTGAGCTATAGCAGCAAAAACCAGACAAATGGCCTTTGACGAGCACTAGCGGTGGAGGCAGCATCAGCTGCCATCCCTCCTGAGTGTTAGTGACAGTACTTGAGAGAACTACAGAGAGCCCAGGTGAAGTCTGGCAGGGAGGTCTAGGCGGGGTGACGCCATTGTGGTAATGCATCCCAAGTAGATCGAGCATCAAGTGAGAACCCCAAGAGGGCAGCGGGAGTGGGTAGCACAATAAGCAACCAGGACTGACTAAAAAAAGTGTAGAAGTCATATCCTGGGGCACACACAGTCATTTCAAGCAGGAAATGAACTTTAATTGTGAATCTGAGATGCTGTCTTCATAGATATGGACTTATGAGATAGCTTAATCAATCAAATATGGTATTGGTTCCCATGGGCTGTTCAAACCTAGGGACTTTTAGCTACCAAAATAATAATACAGAACAAACAGAAGCCATAAATGTACACACAATAAAAATGTGAATAAAATAAAAATAAGCTCATCTTTTGTGTATCTTACCAATCTGCACTTATTAGAATCTGGATTGCGAATAATGAAGGTGAAGTTGTTGAAGACAATAGCAAATGCAAGTGAGAAAGTTAAGGACTGCACAAAATTCAAAGACAAATAAACCATTAGAAGGCAAGTTGTTTCCTCTTCAAATAAGCTATACAGCAACTAATCAATAGAGACTGTTGCAATACATACAACTTTGCCTTCATTCACTCCTCTCTCAATGAGATATTTCTGTGTGTGACTAGAAGACTGCATAGCCATATCCAGCTGTCAGAAATCTCTGAGTCAATATCTGAGTCTGATTTAGCAAATGAATGACTGAGATCAGATTTCAAGTATTGGCACAAGAAATACCTCTCTTAGAAATAAAGTTGTAACTGAAAATAAGCAGAACAGAACACATGATCCGTTTTGACCCCAGTGAAGTCACCTTTGACAAGGGAAGCAGGTCCGGGTTGGAGGTGGAAACTCCTACAAGTCTTCCTCTGCTTGGGCCCTGATGTTTTGGCCCCTGTGACTAAACACCCTGAAAGCTGTTGCTCAGCTTATCTTTGCTTTGTTTTGACATGCCTGCAACAGTCAGTGAGTGTCTACTGAGTGCTTATTCTGTGCCAGGGATTAACTCAATCCCAAGAGAAATATAAAGGAAGTGAAAGATCTCATTCCTGCCATATGAGAACTTTTGGCAGAGGCAGGGGAGGAAGATTAATATACATGATTAATAATCAAACTGCACAATATTTTTAATACCAAGATGGTAATATGTTAAACACAGAACTTGACAGGTCAAATTATAAAATTACTTGTAGTCTTGACTCTACTCTTATTGTGTGATTTGGGTCAACTCTTCTTGTATCTGATTCTCAATGACCACACCCGTTAAATGAAAGGATTTAATTACATGGTCCCGTCAATGCCTTCCTTTCAAAGCTTTTACAGTCTATGAAATCCATTTTCAGTGCACCAAAAGAAACCATTTTACTTAATTATTCTGAATTTTCCCTTTTTCTCAGGTTGAGAACCACATATAAAGATAAGTACTTAAAAAATACAACATTAAAACAACTTGGAGGGGATATATTTTATATATCTCTCACAGATCTGTAACTCAATTAGCATATTATAAGCAAGAAGAATTGTTGCAATAATGAACTTTGTTTAACTTTAAGTGTCTTCAAGTTATTTAATATGTAAGCGTTATTGCTTCATGCCATATATATATATGTATATGCACACACACATAAACATATATGTACATATATACATATACCATATGTGCATGCATTTTAAATAATGTAGTTGGTAGTTATAACGCATAATGAGTAATTTTTGTAATTTTCCCTCAATTTCATTAATACTGCTTCTAAAGTTGTAACTTATTATTTTCATTTCCTTACATTCTTATTCAAGGCATTAGATAAAGCTACACTGGAATATTAACATAGAATAATTGTAAAAAAAAAAACTGTCCATAAAGAACTTATAAAGAAGTCAAACATTATCACTGAATAAATATCAAGCAAATATGTGATCCATATACATGATGGAATACAACGCAGCCTTAAAGAAGAACAAAGTCATGCCCTTTGCAGCAAATAGATGCATCTGGAAAACATCATTCTAAGTGAACTATCACAGAAATAAAAAACTGAATACTCCATGTTCTCACTCAAAAGTGGGTCCTAAACATTGGACATGCAAGCACATATGTGGGAACAACTGACACTGAGCACTGCTAGATGAGGGCGAGAGGGGGATAAGGGGCACACCACCACCCTTCGGGTGTCATGTCCACCACCAAGGAAAGAGAGGGCTCAATGGAAACCCAAACCTCACCTTCACATAATTTATTTATGTAGCAAATCCTCACATATACCCTACAACTCTAAAATAAAAACTAAAAACATTTTTTAAGGTGAACCAAGGACATGAATAGACACTTCTCAAAAGAAGATACACAAGTGACCATAAAACATGAAAAAAATTATCAGCATCACTAATTATCAGAGTTGCAAATTAAAACCGCAATGAGATATCACTTACGCCAGTTAGAATGATTACTAGTAGAAAGTCAAAGAACAGCAAATGTTGGCAGAGTTGTGGAGAAAAGGGAGAGCATATCCACTGTTGGTGGGATTGTAAACTTATTCAACCTCATGAAAACAGTTTGATGATTGCTCGGATAACTAAAAATAAAGCTACCATTTGACCCAGCAATCCCACTACAAAAAAAATACCTACAAGAAAAGAAATTAATATATTTTTAAAAATACCTTACAAATATGTTCACTGAAGCACTACTTGCAAAAGCAAAATCATGGAACCAAAGTACCCATCAATGGTTGACTGGATACAGAACATGCAGGATATATACACCTTGGAATGCTATGTAAACATAAAAAGGAATTAAGTCATGTTCTTTAAAGCAACATGGATATAGCTGGAGAACATTATCCTAAGAGAACTAACTCAGAGACAGAAAACCAAACACCACATGCTCTTGCTTATGAGTGGGAGCTAAAAGCCCACAAAGATGGAAATAATAGACACTGAGGACACTAAAAGTGGGGGGGAAGGAGGAGGATTAGGGTACAGAAATTACCTATTGTATACACAATCCCCAACACAATACATTATACCTATGTAATAAACATGCACTGTGACTGTTTATATCCTGTGAATCTAAAATTTATATGAAATTATCCTAATTATAAACATTGAACAATACTTCTTTTAATTTTTATGATCTAAAAATAAAACATATTATAATAAAAGCAATTATATCCGGTTTGATCAAGTAGCATGGGTACATCCTTGACAAAGGTAAACAGAATGCTTTAGCAACACACACACACACACACACACACACACATACACACACAAACCTATGGTTTATCCGACAGTATCTTGGAAATTCTTTATATATTATGGGTAACTGACAGCTTAAAATTAAAGTGATGGGGTAGCATTGCTAATTATAACATTTTGATGACTTTTCTTAGTGACTTTATGCAATATTCCTCATTTTCTAACCTGCAGAAATTACTTAATAGGAACCTATGTGCTGATGTTGGCATGGCAAACTATATTTAAAATAAAAAATGATTATCCAGGAAATATAAAATATTATAATGATGACATACGTTTCTCTTGTGACATTTTAAGCTGTATATTTTGTAAATGAATTGCAAATATCATGTAAAGAGGATATTTTAGAGTCTTCCAATGTTTTTTCTATAGGAAACTTTCAGAAGCTAGTGATCTAAACAGTCCTTACGCTACATGCTGGTTCAGCTGAAAATGTTAATCATATTTCTATTTATCAGGAATGGAGAACACAAAGACCATAAAATTTCTGCTATAAAGATGAGTTATTAAATGTTGAACATTCTTCTTTTCACAGCCATGCATTTTTATTTGGAGAAAATAATCCTTGAATGGGAAGAGGAACCATATGAAAACTAGTAATTTGCAAACAAAGGGATTGCTTCACTGATCCGTGGCCTTAGCAGAGCATTGGAACTCATAGCAAACAGTACAGACTTACATCTTCAGGCTGTACACATAGGCTTACACACTCATTCTCTCACACAAATAGCACACAAGCACATCAACACACAAATAACACACATATGAACAACTCACATGGTTGCACATAGATGCAATATACAATGGACCATCATGATTTACACATTCATGGCAAACAGCAAGTATTCAAGATTTATTGCCTTTAGAAATAAAATGACTAGAGGAAAAAATGAAGAAGAAAACTATGGAGAGTTATAGATATTGCAACACTTGCCTTGCTCTCCACAAAGTTATTTTCTTTTAGATTGAAATATATGACAAGACTGGATAACTGATAATTTCCTTCCCTAAAGTTATGAAATAATGTTATATATACAACATGCAGTTCATTATGTTTCTTATTATTATCGCTGGGCTAATCATAGTGTGTGGGACACAATGGCTTCAAGAGATACTTAATACATGAATAGATTAAGGAATAAATATACTGATTGAATGAAATAATAAAGTGTATCATTTGTGGTCCTGAGCAGAAGTGTCATATAAATGCTATTTCCAGGTGGTAGAAAATCAGAGAATATATGAGGGGGGACACACACACACAAATGGAATTTATTTATTAAAAAACTTATATTTCTTCTTACATATTTAAATTTGGGGCACTTTCTAAGTACTCTTTATTTGATTCTACACGCCTATCAAGATGTTTTTCCCACTGCTCAAAACAGTTTTTGAACTCATTTTGATGCCGTTGAGTGCTTCTGTTGTTTTGTTGTTGTTGTTGTTGTTGTTGTTGATTTGTTTCACCTCTTCCACTTGTGTGAAACGTTTCCCTTTGAGACTTTATTCATCTGGGAAGACAAATAAACAAAAAAGGTCACTTGGGATGAGATATGGTGAATAGGGATAGTGGGGCATGGGTAACAGGCCATTTTGGCTCAAAAACAACTGAACACTCAGAACAGAGTGGGCAGGTGCATTATCATGGTATAAGAACTACTCACCTGGTTCCCACAACTAAGGGCTGCAAATCATGACACAATCTTCTTAAAGTGTCCAGATAAAAACTTTGGTTGACAATTTGACTAGGAGGAGCAAATTCCATCTGTACTATAAGGGGGCCACCCTTCAAAAGACAATTCCATTTTGGGAGTGGTCTCCCTTGTATTGTTTAGTTTTACTGCCAAATCTTTTCATCTAAATAGTTGGCTTTAATCTCATTGAAAATATCTGTTGAGAAATTGAGATTTTGCTTCTGGAATTTTTATCCTGTTTCATTGGTCTATATTCCTGTTCTTGTACCAATACCAGGTTGTTTTGATTACTGTAGCCTTATAATAGTTTAAAGTCTCAAAGTGTGATACCTCCTGCTTTGTTTACTTTTCTAAGGATTGTTTTGGCTATTCGTGGTCATTTATGTTTTCACATTAATTTCTGTATTGTTGTTTTCACATATGAGAAGAATAATGTTGGTAATTTAATGGGTATTGTGTTGAAGCTGTAGATTGCCTTTGGTAGGATGGACCTCTTAACAATGTTGACTTTTCCATCCAAGAGCATGGAATATTTTTCCATTTGTTTGTGTCATCTTTGATTTCTCTGAGCAGTATTTTATAGTTTTCATTGTAAATGTCTTTCACCTCTGGATAGGGAGACAACAAAGCATCCAAAAAGAACTACTGGGGAGAGAAGAACCTATTCAGTAAATGGTGCTGGGGAACTGGCTGCTGACATACAGAAGAATGAAATAGGACCCTATCAATCACCATACACAAAAATCAACTCCAAATGGATCAAAGACCTAAACATAAAACTCAAAAACCTTAGAAAACACAAGAGACATCCTTATGGAATCTGAATAGTCAACCAACTCCTGATCAAAATCCCCAAGGTACATGAAATAAAAGATAAGATTGACAAGCGAGACCTTATCAAACTGAAAAGCTTCCGCAAAGCAAAAGAAACCATTAAGAGAGCAGGGGATAGCCCACAGAATGGGAAAAATATATTTGCCAACTACATATCTGACAAACACCTAACATTCAGGATCTACAAGGAACTCACATGTGCTGAAAGGAAAAAAAAAAACAGTTCCATGAAAAAGTGGGCAAAAGACATGAGTAGACACTTCTCAAAAGAAGACATATGAGTAACCAACAGACACATAAAAAATTGCTCAGCCTCAATAATCATCAGAGAAATGCAAGTCAAAACCACACTGAGATACCACCTAACTCCAGTAAAAATGACCATCATTAATAAAACAAACAACAACAGATGCTGACGAGGTTGTAGAGAAAAGGGAACACTTCTACACTGCTTGTAGGAATGAAAACTAGTTCAACCTCTATAGAAAACAGTGTGTCGATTCCTAAAAGAACTAGAAATTGGCCTTCCATACGACCCAGAAATCTCCCTTCTGGGAATATACCCAGAAGAACTTAACTCTCTCTCTACAAAAAAGATACCTGCACACACATGTTTACTGCAGTACTATTCACACTAACAAAAACATGGAACCAACTGTGCTGTCAATCAAAAATGAACTGGATAAAAAAATGTGGTACATATACACAACGGAATATTACACAGTCATAAAGAAGAACAAAATTATGGACTCTGCACCACTTCAATGGATTTAGAGTCGATCATACTCAGTGATCTAGCACAGAAACAAAGAGAGTACCGCATGTTCTCACTCATAAGTGAACCCTGAACATTTATATAATACAATAAGAAAGGGATTGGCAGTAGCAGAACACTGCCAGTGGGGGCAGGAGAGGGGTACACATAACATCAATAAGGGTACCTGATCTCAAACCAGGTGAAGGGAGGCCCAAACTTTACCTATACGGTAACCACTTGTATACCTAATTCTGAATTGTATCTCACACCTTTAAAATAAAAAAATTTTTAAAAGAAAATATCTGTTAATTACTTTGATTTTTTATAATATCTCTTAAATTTGCCAATTATTTTCTCTGACTCTACCCTAGTTAAGAGTCTCTTATTTCATGTCATAAAAAGTTTGTCCAGAGGTCTCTCCACTTCTAGATTCTCTCATTTCTGAATCATCATGCTGAGTAAAAATGCCAGGCTACTCTTCTCGAGGCAAGGATTTGGACAATTTACTTTCTGCTCAAACATCATCAATTTCCCAACCCATGTATCAACAGAATAATTTCCAGACTCTTTATCTCTGTATTCAGACTACTTCTGGATGTGACTTCACACTATCTTTCCAGCTCATCTACCTCTTCATCTTTCTTGTTTCCCCTAATCAGGTCTACTTACTCTCTCTGCAACACACATTGCACTTTTCCACTTTGATATTTCTGTTCACATAGATTCCATTTCTAAAATGCCATCTTCTATGCTCCATTCCTCCCCCTCATTTTGTCAGGACCTAACACACAGTATGTTAATGCTAAAAAGACTTCCCTGATGGCACCTGGGACTGTATTCATAGCCCAAAATTGTTCTATGAGATAATAAAAGTTACCAGCAAATGTCTACTGATGTTTGGAAACCCTGATAGAAATTCATTGAAAAGCTTCTTTTCGACAGTGCTTCCAACAGGGTTAGAAAGGAGCACTGATCAGCAACCCACATTGTATAAAGTGTCTAATGGAGCTGGCAGTCTGGCAAACACATGGTGGGAAGACACTTGTCTGTGACAATTTTATAATGTATATTTATTGCCTAAATTATTTTTTGTTTTTACTTTATAGGCATTTTAATTTTTTTATTTCCTTCTTTGTGTTATCTCTAGAATGTTTAGGTTACCATTATTATGCCAACCATACTCCTGGCACCTTATTACTGCTTTACTTTTATTTCTTACTGTGTCTCATTTGACACATATTTTCAGTTTATTTTATCTTGGCATATGTTCTAAATTACTCCAAGCACTGTATTAATTTTTTATTGCTACTGTTACTATTTAGGAGAAACTTGGAGGCTTAAAACAACAAAATCTGAAATCTTACTGTTCTAAAGTTCAGAAATCTGAAATGGGTCTCACTGGGCTAATCTCAAGGTGTTGACACCATGCATTCCTTTCTGAAGGTTTCATGCAAAATTCCATCTTTTTTTTTTTTTCCAGCTTCCAAAAGTTGCTGTCATTCCTTGGCTAGTGGTTCCCTTCCATTTGCCAAGCAAGCAATGGTCTGTCAAGTCTTTTTCCCTCTGCCTCCTATGCCTCCCTCTTTGGCTTTATAAGGACCCTGAGATTATATTAGACCCACCAGACAATCCAACATGGACTCCTTATCTCATGTTTACCTAATTAGCAACTCCCATTTCACCTGCAGCTTTAATCCCCCTTTGCCTTGTGACATGGCATATTCACAGCTTCTGTGGAGGAGAATGTGCACATCACTGGAAACCTATTAATCTACCTGAAACAGAGATCTTAAATTCTTTTGGACTAACATGTATATATTATACAAATGTATAAAATATAAGTAAAACTAATTATAATGTTTTGGGGGGCACATACTGTGAAGGACAATAGATGATTCATTTCTAGAAAATGGAGTAAAGTTTGCTGATGTGAACAAAAGACAAACAGAGGGAAGTCGATAACAGTCACATCTTTAAAGGACAATAAATGATCCATCGCTGTCATGACCAAAACTAAACAAAACAAAGGGAAGCATGGTAATAGTCACATCTTGGAGAAATATTTACTTAGAAAGTAAATATTCTAAGTAATATTTACTTAGAAAGTAGACAGCTGAAACCCTCCAATCAAATAGCAACAAGTACTTATTTTAACCTTATTTGGACCAAAAACTGCTCAGGCAATGTCCAGGAAAAATTGTAACTTCTGTATTGCTCAGTCAATGAGGAACCAGGGGACAGGGTCGCACACTAGGAAATAAAAAGCTTGTTGTAACCACTTTGGGTGTGCCTGCCCAGCAGACACCCAACCTTGCAACACTGTCAATAAAGTCTCACTTCTTCTGCACTCCATGTCTCTGTGTCCATTCTTTGATTTTGGATGGGTGAGTTTGTTTCTCAAACATACTTTATCTACTCATACATGTTATAAGTGAGCAGGTAGCATAACATTTTCTGTCTCTCCCCATTGCCTAAAAAATATTTTTATCTACAGCTAGTTTTCAACAAAATTTTTTAAATAAGTGCCAACCTTCAGGCAAGTAAGTGCACATATTGACAAACAATGATATGACATATTATCAATTCTAATGACTTAAAATGCTTTGATCATATACCATATAATATTTTCCTATGCATAATACTGCATTTTTCTCCTTTCAGTTTAATATAAGTTCATAGGCACCTATGGCAAACACTTTATGTGGTGTTTGTCTGTTCTAGTACTTATAATTTAAAGACTGATTCATAGACCAAAGCTACAATTCTAGAATATCTGGGAACCAGGAGAGCTACAATAGTTGATAAAGTAAAGAAAATTCTTAAGAATTTTACTGTGATTTGAGAAGAACATACAAAAAAAAAATGTGACACTATCTAGCATATAATAAAAGTGTCACTTTTATCTAGTATTGACACTTATTTCAATTATTTAGAAATTTGATTTAAATTAAAAATAGTAGAGTTAGAATACCCAGATGTCTTCTGTATTATTTCCCAACCCTCCCAATTTGAATATACACATTGAATATATCTGAGAATTCAGGATTTATATTTGCTAATGTTATTTGGAAAATGTATACTATAAATAACTTTTAAAAAGAATGAAATCTTGTGTCTTTCTGCTTTCATAGCTGACTATAAATCTCTAGAGGAGGAATTTGGAGCAGGAGAATGTGAAATAATAGATTGCTGCAGACTAGTAGTTCTCAAAAGTGCCTGCCATTAGACTCTCTGAGGACATTTAAAAATCTCATGCCCAGGTCACACCTCAAAGGAATTAGAATCAGTTTCCAGGTCACACCTCAGACTAACGAAATCAGAGGTGGTGGTATTCAGAATCATTGACTTAGAGACAGGGTAGAATTTTAGCAGCAAAGTAACAATGTATGAAATCTGTAGATGAAATCTGTAGACAAATCTTCATCTACTAATTTGTTATTTATATTTATCTTGACATGATTGCTAGAAGCTTAAAATCTAACCTTATGGGTAACATAAATCAACTTATTTTGAACTCTATTTTTAAAATCTTTTCATTTTTACTCCAGAATCAAGCCTGGAGATTCAATTTCAAAATTTGGTATTTCATCAAAAATTTATTTAACATGATCTTACAATTAGTAAGCTAATCAGAATGTCTTAATTTATTGTGTGTTTGTAAATATGTGTATTGGAAATTAAAGAGCCAGATTTCAGAATCCAAGAAGAATGAATAGATGTTTTTATCACAGATGTTAACATTTCTATCTAACATTTGTTGAGAATTCTCTTCATGTAATACTCAATTTTAGCCGGTGAGAACTATCATTATTTGTTTTCATTTTATTTATTTTTTTAAGGGACAGGAAAATTAAAGAAAATATAAGACTCAGCATAGTTCATATAGGTTCTAAATCTAAGATTGGCATCATGAACAAAGTCAGCCTGGATCCAGAGCTTGTGTTTTTAACCACTGGACTGTAGAGAAACATAGACCAAGGCAATGTAACCATGCATTTGTGAGCAGGGAGCAGTTTGCCTAGGTACTGTTCTTTTTCTGCTAAAGATGGCTTTTCACCAGATCAGGCAGAGAAACACACTATTCCCCAAAGTATGAAGCAGCTGCAGGAAGCATTTTGTAAACATATGGTATTTGCATAATTAATGTTTAAGTAGAGAATTAGCTTAGAGTTACAGAATACCAGTTAGAAAACCCGAAATTTCCAGAACTCAACTCATAATACCTGTGTTCTCTCCAAAACCACTTGTTCCTGTTAAATCTTGCCCGGTGCTCAGCAGAGAGAAAACTGACAGTTCAATTCATCTTTTGGAAATATCCTTGGCATGTCCTTTGTTTCCATCCAGCTCCTACACTCCATGTCTTGGATATCTCTCCTACTCCATCGCCTCCACTCTGTTTTAGAAGCCCCAGCCCTGTAAGAGCTACTTCGTTGTTCCCTCACCGTAGCCCATTTTCCATTTTCTGACAGAGGACCCTTCCTCAAATAGAAATCTAAGCATATCTTTCCTTTGTTTAAAACGCTATTTAGGCTGAAATAATTCAATTACCCTCAAGATAAAGTCCAATCTCCTTAACTATACTATAAATATTTTCATAATTTAGCCTCTGCCTACCTCTTCAGTCTCATTTCTTATTTTAATTTTAATGCTGAATTCAAATACCCAAACATCTTTGTTTCTCAGAATTTATGTATGTGGCTTCAGTCTCAAGGAATCTCAGAACCTATTATTTTGGGGGGTATATTTTCTTTTTGATAATTCATGCAAGTATTACTTCTTTTTGGCATTGCTTACTCCAATTTCTAGCTACAATGTAATAAACATGTTTCCGATGTAACACAAAACTCTGGATCTACTGCCATATATGGTAAGAGTCAGAGAAGCAGCAGTTGGGATTAGATAAAAAATAATTGAATAGTGCTAATTTCTTTATTATAAGCTCAAGAAGGTTTTAGACTATCGGTTATCAAATGGTCAATTCTAAATTTTGTCTGGCATTTGTCTCTATACTTGTTATGCTTTCTTTATGAATAAAGTAGCAGTTATTTGTTCAATGCCATCATATCACTTAAATACGATTTTCAGAATATATCAATGTAATTATCCATATCCCATGATAACCGTGTTGATAAATCAGATATGGGTCCAGTATATTGACAATGTAATTTATAATTTTAGTAGTTAAATTTTACAAATTAAAGACAACAAGATTGAAGTAAGAAAACCTCTTGAAAATATGCTATAGAGATGCTATCTTAATTATATGTAATCCAATAAATGATTTAGATGCAATAATATTTTCTAATAAATTGACATGACGACAAGTGAACTATTTCACTTGAACATACAGTCATGGCACGCATACAGCAAACTAGAAACCTGAACATGCAGTTTCAGTTTTTGTCATTGGTATACAATAACATTTACAATAGAAGAAATTTGTATCATTTACTATAATTTTTAACAGCATTGTAACAAAAACATACTAGTAAATAATTTATAAAAATAATTTATGGCCAAGTTCAGTAGCCCAGCCTGTAATCCCAGCACTTTGGGAAGCCAAGGCGAGTGGATCACCGGAGCCCGTGGATTCGAGACCTACCAGGACAACTTGGGGAGACCTCGCCTCTATAGTAAATCAAAAATTTGCTGGACATGGTAGCATGCACCTGTAGTTCTGGCTACTTGGAAGGCTGAGGCAGTAGGATTGCTGGAACCCAGCAGTTTGAGGCTGCGGTGGCTGGGAGCGTGCAACTGCACTCCAGTCTAGACAATAGAGTGAGACTCCAACTCAAAAATAATAATAATTTATGACATTAAACTTTTCCTTTCTTCTCATTTTGTTATACCTACAACATGAAAAATACACTCATTATAGAAAATAAATTTTAATCATACTGAATATAAAAAGTGACAAGAGCCTTTAACTAGTACACAGCTATGTTTCTCTTGACCAGGTCATTCAACATTCTAACTAGGGCAACTTTTTTTTTTACATGTGCTCCAAATGTGATTCTATCAACCTCTTCCCCTCCATCTCCATTTAGTCCCTGAAAAAGCAAATGATTCCTTGATTGTTATTTAGCATTCCTGCTTTGATCAGAAACTTTTTCCAAACAGGTAAATTATTTTTGTTGAAACAAAACTAATCTTAAATTAAAATACCTGTAATTATTATGCTGTTATAAAATAAGAATGCTTCTGGGATATAATAACACAACTCAAAGAACTTATGGGAAAGTGTAAGAAGCTGGAATGGGCTGACCACGGATCACTCTCAAGGAGCTTCATCAAATCTCCATGTAAAGAGTATACTTATTTGGATGGGTCAAGTTGATGTTCAAAGCCATAACAATCTGCAGGTAGAGTTTTATAGCAAGAATTTGAAGTTTATATGGTTCTTGTTGATCCTTCCATTTTGCAGTATGACTAGCATCAGTGACTAGGAAACAAGGAAGAAGTCCTAAAATGAAAATCTCAACAAAGGGCCTGAAATGTCTTCTGAAACCAAACAGTATTTCGCTTATGTAAATTGGGACAAGATAATGCATTATGGAGAAGATAGCAGCTTAGTGGGCCCATAAACATCAGACAGCCAGGCTATATTCACGTGGTTATATTATCTACATGTTTACATAATAAAGGGTCTTAGCTTCTTTAAGTGAGCAGGTTTGGGTAACCATATTGATAAAGTAAGAGGAAAAATGATAAAAAATAAGAAAAAGGGGAAAATTGAAAATTATATTGGAAAGAATATAAGAATAGAAGGAGAAATAAGATAGAAAGGGAGTTTTGTAAAGGACGTTCAAAGGTGAAAGGATAGATAAATGCAATATATGCTCCAATGGAAAACTTTGCTGTCTTTTTTAAAATTATTATTAAAAAGTACATTTTTTCCCCATTTGTGCAAAGAAGAAAAGGAATCATCAACAAAAGCATGAGCTTACTAGCATATATACTTGAGTGTGACTGATTCCCTGATAAAGCTGTGGGATAATGGAAGTGATATCACTTGGAGGAAACAGAAGCAATCGGTTGGTCAATAGCAGTGAAAAGCAATAAAGCAGTGCAGAAAGACTACCAAAAAGTTTCATTCATTTATTCATCTATTCATTCATGCATTCATGCAGTTGTACAAAATAATAGGGTAGGCATGCTCAGTTTCCTCAGAATCATTGTCAGATGAACACATGAAATAAACCATTCCAAAAGTAATCAATTACATTTTATGAGTATGCAATGGCAAAGGACATACAAAAAGGGGACAAAACCACTCAGAGGATCAGAGAAATACACGTTTGTTCTGGTTCAGGTTACCAATTAAAGGCTGAATATCTTCATCACGGCAATTTTCTAAGAACAGAGATGCATGGTGAAAACAAAAGTCTAAAAATACAATATTTGACAACTAGTGCTGGAGGCAGAGTGAGGAATTTCTAACTCCAACTCATAGAACTCAGAGAATATAAACAGCTTGACTCCTCCTTCAAAACATATGAACCGAGTTCTTACAGTCTTGAAATAACAGAAATTCATAAACCCACATAAATAACAATTATGCATAATCAAACAAGCTTAACTTCAGAAATGAAGTGAATCACTGGGCAACTACAAGCTAGCAATTTTGAGGCCAGCAGTTTCTCATAAAAGTGGAACTCTAATTTGGATAACAGAGCAGAGGCAGAATGAAGACACTTGTGTTCTTGAGTAATTGCTTTTGTTACTAATAGAAAAGAGCTGCCTCCTGTTATCCTGAAGTAACACTACAACATGCGGCAGCCTCTAACTAAATCAAAGAGGGATAGTTAAGAGGATATATAACGATTTGATGTATTAACGTCAGGAACACCATTGTACCTGAGAAAGTCAATAAATAATGTTTTGAAAGGTAAGGATACATATAATTAAACTTAACTGAAAAGATAAAATAACCAATTCTCATACTGCTACACCTAAACTTTCAAGCTTGCATCTATAAATATGAAGCAGAGTCTAGTTGTTTATGCAAGTGTCAGAGTTTCCTGAAGGATGGGTTTTATTTACTAATAAATCATAACATATGAGAGGGATATAATGTTATATCTAGGCTAAGAAATTGTAAAGCTATAAGAACTCTTACCTGCTTTGGAAAGTAAATAGCTCCGGGGAGCCATCTGTGGCCAAAGGAATCCACAACTTTTCTTACTCTGCATATAACTCCAGCATTTAACCTTGTATGGGTTGATCTATCTGTTGTGTGTATCTTTTATTTATATCATGCCATGAACTTAGCAAGAGTAAAGACTGTATCTTTTCTGTGTTGCCATCTGTAGCTCACAGCACTTAGTATCCAGCAGGTGATCAAATAATATTATTGATAGTTATATTGTACTGATATGTATTTGACCTTGCATGCCTTAGGTAAATCATGACATTCTGATTTTTGCTTTATGTTCTCTTCTTGTCTCCCCAGAATTTCCTTCTGGATAAATTCAGGATTATCAGGTGGGTTTCTACATCAACTGAAATCGAAGGTTGGCATTGCATGTTTAAATAGTTTATTTGGAAATACTTGTGGGCTAACCACTGGCTTCCGTGTTTCAATTGGTAAAAAAGTGAATAGACTGTGACCACAATGAGTTAAAACCCCTAAAGAAACAGCTGTCTATTAGTCTGAATGCCTCAAAACCCAGTAATTTTCTAGAAGTGTGTGTATGTGAAGAGCAAAGAAGGTATTCCAAATAATAGCATGACAAAATACACAGATAAATGAAAGAATGAGCCCATCTCACAAACAGGAGATGCGGCTTATATATGTACTACAGTAGATATGCTTGGGAAAGAAGATGGTTCTCACATTCAAAAGTCAGAGAAACCATTGTATTCCAGGTCTTCAATTTACTAGCTAGGCCACATCTATTAAATTACATTTCTGTGGGTGTGTGAGAGGGATCTGAGTAAGAGCATTGTAGTTTGCCATAAAAATTGAATAGGAACATGAGTGTAGAGTATGTCTATTATATAGTTTCTGATACGTATAAGTTAAAGTGAGCTTCATTAATCACTAAGAAATATAGAAATGGTGAAATTGTTGGAGCAGACATAGAATTGAATCTTAGAAACTTTCTGTATTCCATACATACTCAAGAAAGACATAAATAAGAATTTTATATCGGATATCTTTCTTTCTTTCTTTTTTTTTTTTTTTTTTTTTGAGTTGGAGTCTCACTCTGTCACCCAGACTGGAGTGCAGTGGCTGCTCCCGGCCACCGCAGCCTCGACCTGCTGGGCTCTGGCAATCCTTCCGCCTCAGCCTTCCCTATAGCCGGAATTACAGGCATTTGCTACCACGCCTGGCTGATTTTTTTGATTTATTGTAGAGATGAGGTCTCGCTGCCCAGGTGTGTCTCGAACTCGTGGGCTCAGGCAATCCACTCACCTCAGCCTCCCAATGGCGCGGGATTACAGGCTGAGCCACCGAGCTCGGCTCAGATATATTTCAAATAAAGAAAGAATAAAGTAGGGTAGCATTCATAGAATGGATGTAAACAGATTTTTAAAATGTTGTGGGAACAAAATTATTTAGAACTAGCAACAGATTCAGGTTTGTACACAGAAAATAACTATGACCTTCATTGGAATATTTTGTTCTCATTCTGCCTTTCCACATCTAGCTGCATATCTTGTTCTACATTTATTCATCTGTGATAAGCAGTGAACCAATCAACTCTAAGTTCTTGTACAGTTTTAATATTACATAGCTATGATTAGATTAAGTAACCAATGGGGATGGCAGATGATTGATGGCATCAAACTTTAGTGACAGACAGAAAAGTAGCATTAAAAACATAAAGTCTAAGGAACAACAATAAGAACTGATTTTGAAGAAAGAATCTTGCTTTTTCACCTCTTTATTTTTACATTGTGATTTTTATTTGCTGGAAGAAAACTCAAGTGCAAATTTTAGGGGACAATTGAGAATATAGTCTTGACACATCAGAGAGAAGACTTATATCGGGAAGCTGATTTGGAAACTCTCTGCTTAAGGTGACAGCTGGTACTTTTATAGAGAATAATATCACAAAGAGTAAAATTTTTACAGAAAGGAAAAAAGCAGTCTAAGGAAAAACCTTTGCCATGACTCATGTGTAGTCAATGCCAAAGTAAGAAGAAGCAGGAAAGACGATAGATTTTTCAGCAAAGAACTTTATAATACACATTAGGAAAATTTTAAAAGGAATTTCAGGAAAAATAACAATTCTTCATATTTGTATTTACTATTCTTCATTGATTGATCATAATAAATATACAAGGGTGGAATGACCAAACCAGTTACTCTTAGGAATGTGAGTGGTAGAGATACATTCGAGTATTAGACATTATCATTTTTCTCCTAGCCTGAAAATGACAGATTGATGATTTAAACTTAGACATTTATTTATTTATTTTTTTTTGAGTTGGAGTCTCACTCTATCGCCCAGACTGGAATGCAGTGGCCGCTCCCGGCCACCGCAGCCTCGACTTGCTGGGCTCCAGCGATCCTTCCGCCTCAGTCTTCCAAGTAGCCGGAATTACAGGCATGCGCTACCAAGCCCGGCTGATTTTTTGATTTATTGTAGAGATGAGGTCTCGCTGCCCAGGCGGGTCTCGAACCCGCGGGTTCAGGCAATCCACTCACCTCAGCCTCCCAAAGGCGCGGGATTACAGGCTGAGCCACCAAGCCCGGCTTAAACTTAGACATTTCTGATGCCAAGAGCTATGTGGTCTTAGTTATTACTTTAATAAGCTTAAGAAAGATGAAGATTCCAAAAAAAATCCTGTTGAATTTGATGTTTGGGAAGGTTTTGTGTGTCTGCCAGAGACAAAAGTCAAATTTCAGTGAGTTAATTTTCTTCTAAAATCTAGACAAGCTAGAGCAAAAGAAAAAGTCTACTTCATCAAGAAAAATAATAGCCAGGCTCGGTGGATCAGGCTGTAATTCCACGCCTTTGGGAGGCTGAGGTGTGTGGACTGCCTGAGCCCGCGGGTTCGAGACCCGCCTGGGCAGCAAGACCTCATCTCTACAATAAATAAAAAAAAAAAAAATCGGCCGGGCATGGTAGCGCATGCCTGTAATTCCGGCTACTCGGAAGGCTGAGGTGGAGGGATCACCGGAGCCCAGCAGGCCGACGCTGCGGTGGCTGGGAGCGGCCACTGCACTCCAGTCTGGGTGACAGAGTGAGACTCCTACTCAAAAAAAAAAAGAAAAAAAGTAATAAGCTAATACTTCATAAGTAGTAAAGAAAACAAATTTAAAGGTACAAACCAGAAAGAGAACAAAATCAAAGGAAAACATATTGTGTAATAGTGTGATGTGACCTAAAGTTTAGGAACAGGAAAAAAATTCGAAAGCATACAATTAAAGTTAGAAATAAGTCTGTTTATATATTGTTAAAAAAAAATCTCTGCTTAATAG
The DNA here is from genome assembly GCF_000164805.1 of Carlito syrichta. NCBI lineage: Eukaryota > Metazoa > Chordata > Mammalia > Primates > Tarsiidae > Carlito > Carlito syrichta. The sequence continues at coordinate 813,300 of NW_007247120.1, forward strand.
TCATGATTTGTCTAGGTTCCGACCCTGGCTGTTCAATTTACTAGCGGTCTGATCTGTGAAAAGTTACTTATTTCTCTGCATCTAAATTTTCTCATATGTAAAATGTCTATAATAGCAATATCTAGCACATAGACTTGTTGTAATGATTACCAAACAGTGTATGTTAGATACAAGCACAAAGGAAATAGTAGCTACTATTAGAGATAATTCAAGGTGGCATAGAACTTGATATTTGGAACACAAATAATGACACTGGATTTAGTGAAAAGGGTAAAGATGTAGAAAAAAAGGGTTTAAGGGAGGAGCAAGCTGTAAGAAGGAGATAACCATCCATCTACCAAAGACTCTGGTAAAACCACTGTTTTATCCATCTTTCCCAAAGAAAGATTATTTATTTTCCCTGACAAGATCTGAGGCATTGGCTCAGTCACATTTACTGTCAGGCACTATTACTGGACATTAAAAATGCATTAATTTCAATAAGCAGCCTCTTTCATTGGTTGCCCTGCATGAAGTACGTGGCCATAATCCTGTCACACACAGACTCTTTAAATTGTTCTTTTCCATTTTCTCTTCCAGCTGAGGCAGTGTAGGTCAAGAAGATATACATTTCCTGAGCGTTGGCCAAAACCTTTAGAGGGAATTGATGACTCACCTTAAACTTCTGCCCTTAAGTAACTTTACCAGCATTCTTTCTACATGAAAACTGAACACAGGTTCAGCTATTAATATATTGATATTTATTTGTCACTTTGTGTGTTTTATTTACCTTGAATTCTTTTACCATGAGAATCAATAATTTGGTAATTTTGGTAATCCTTTATGATGATACCACAAGATGCTATCAATACTCTAAGCAGGTACTAGTCTTCTCCTTGCTCAAACTCATCTTTCATATTTGAAATGAAATCATGGGTGGAGAAAGAAGGTAGAGATACTGATAAATGCTTCAGGAGAGAAAATAAAGTGATAACTTTATTACAGAAAACCAAGAATAATCCTGTAAAATGATTAAAGAAGGGTTGATCAACTTTGAGAAACCAACTGAGATTCTCTTGGATGAAAATCAATGCAGCATAATTCTGTAGCTTTAGCAAACAATTTTAGGTTATGACAGACATAGAAAGAAAAAATGATTTTTTTTCAGTGCAAAAGAAAGTGAAATAGCAATGAAACTATACAACAAAGACTCTATTTTACTATTAATAAGACAGTTTTCCTGGCTCAGTGCAAAGTCCTTGAAGAGAAGACCCATGACAATATCTGCTCCAGCCTGGAACTCTTTCCTTTCCTTCAGACACAGATCTAGACACATCTACCCGGATATCTAAAACATCTCTAATTCAACATATATAACATAACACTACTGGTTGACCCTGTTTCCCCAGATCTCCTCTTGCAGTTTTTATCAGTTTTTTTTTCCCACTTCTATTAAAGGTAACTGAACATTTTCAGTTCAAGCCCAGATCCTTCACGCTGTCCATAACTTCTCCCTCCTTCCCCCCTCCTCTCTTTCACACCTTTCTCTCTTATCTTTCTATCTCTATTTCTATCTATCTCTATCATCTTTATCTCTGTTCTTTATCTATGTTTTCTCCATCTCATTCTCCCCCACATCTGATGTCCAATCTAACAAGTCTTTTTTTTTTCTTTTTTTTTTTTTTTGAGTTAGAGTCTCACTCTGTCGCCCAGACTGGAGACTGGAGTGCAGTGGCCGCTCCCGGCCACCGCAGCCTTGACCTGCTGGGCTCCGGCGATACTTCCACCTCAGCCTTCCGAGTAGCCAGAATTACAGGCATGCACTACCATGCCCAGCTGATTTTTTTTGATTTATTGTAGAGATGAGGTCTCACTGCCCAGGCGGGTCTCAAACCCGTGGACTCAGGCAATCCACTCACCTCAGCCTCCCAAAGGTGCGGGATTACAGGCTAGCCACCGAGCCTGGCTATTAAGTCTTTATTTTACATTATACCTTCAATTTTAATACTTTGCCCCCTCATGTTTCTAGACCATCATTATTTCTCACATGGATTAGCACATCAGCTTTCACCCAGACTCCTGGATTCTTTACTTGGCCACTATTTTCAATATAGCCTACTTGGCCACTATTTTCAATATTTTCACCCAGACTCCTGGCTTCTTTACTTGGCCACCATTTTTTAACATTTCATGATCTATTTCAATTAACAACATTAAAATATATGTTAATCTTTTCACTTCTTTTCTCAAAATCCTTCAAGGGCTTCCCATCTCAATCAGTGGAAAAGTTGCAATCATTAACATTACCTAGGTATGTATTGGCCAGATATTTCCACAGTAATATTGGGTAAAAAAAAAAAAAATACTGCAGAACTTGGTGGCTTAAAACAAAACATTTATTCTTTACTTACTTATTTGTGCTTTGACTGTATGTATGAGACTTGGGTGGGGGGTGAATCTCATCTGATATTGGCTGGACTTAATGAGACTCAGCTCCAGGACCCAAATTTGTTTCACATCTGCCTCATAAATGTCTCCTTTTTCTGTGACAAGTGATCTACACAAGCCATGTTCTTTTCATGATGATAGCAGAAGCTTAAGAATGAGAATGGAGACGTGATGTATCTTAAACTCAGAAATGTGTAACGTCACTTCTGCTCAAATTGCATTAACAAACTCATGGCACTGGCAAAGGGTAGAGAAACAAGAGTAAGGAATTAGGCATAATAATTCAACTTATCATAACCTACAAAGACGTACTGTATTTGGCCCCGCGTTTCCTCTCTGACTTCATCTTTTACATTCCTCTTCACTCAATGTACTCCAGCCACATTTGTCTCTTTTCTGTTCCTTACACACATCAGGTAAGACTGGTCCCCAGACAATACAGAATTGGTTGTTTTCTCTGCCTCTAATGCTCTTCCTGCAGATATCTACATAGCTAGCTTATTCATTTCCTTCAAGTCTTTACCCAAAAATCTTCCTCTCAGCGAGACTTTCCCTGGCTACCTATTTAAACTTTCAGACTGGAGTGCAGTGACTGCTCCCAGTCACTGCAGCCTCGACCTGCTGGGCTCCGGCAATCCTTCTGCCTCAGCCTTCCAAGTAGCTGGAACTACAGGTGCATGCTACCACGCCCGGCTCATTTTGATTTAAATTAGAGATGAGGTCTTGCCAATTTGCCCAGGCGGGTCTCCAACCCGTGGGCTCAGGCAATCCACTCACCTCAGCCTCCCAAAAGCGCGGGATTACAGGCTAAGACACGGAACCTGGCTTAAACTTTCAAATTTGCTCATTTTACATTTTATATTCCCTTTTCCTGCTTAATTTTGTAATACCTATTACTAAGTAATCTACCATATTTTACTTAACATGTTCATTGTCTTTCTATCCCATTCAAATATATACTTCATACTGTTGTTAGTTTATTTATGCTTTGTTCGGCTCACATGAAGATGGATATCATAATCAATATTTGAGTCCCCTAACTAGTTATTTCCTCCTACATATGAATTGGCAGACTATCAAGCAAGACATGCATTCCCCAAACTGTATCAGGAATCTCTCTTAAATATGATACCAGGGTTTTGCCATCAGTCCGCTCATTTATAGATGGTTTCATTGTAGAGGTTTCCATCTAGTTAGATTTCATTGGCTATTATTATAAAACAAATGGTTCAAACATCCTTGATTCTGAGTACACCTTTCATGTGCTCTATAGCTTTGCCTCATTCAGCCTTATTCTCACACCCAATCTATTTCTTAGAATTCCAAGTAAAGTCATTACATCCTTTTGTCCCTACTTTCCAGGTAGCCTCTTAGTCAAGAAGCAGTGCGAGGCCGCTTATGTTTTATATCTTTTGAAAAAATATTTCTGAGGTTCTGGCAGTTTTTTTTTTTTTTGACATCCATTCATACCATCTATGATTTAAGGAATTTATATGTTATATTAGTGGAATTAACTTTCAAATGCACTTTTCCTTAGAAAACCAAGCAAAGATAAATCCTTGGATGCAAAAGAAAAAATAAGCTATGCTCATAATTTTAGAGAATAATGATTTATGTTCATTATAATCTCTAATTTTGGCATAACCTTTGATAAATCACTAAGCCACTCTTTATTAAAATACATTCAAAGTCTTGTTAAGGTTCTTTAAAATTATGAGAAAAATTAAATTCTTGAGGTGAGACTAAAATTGGTGTTGTGTTTGTTTGTTTGCTTTAATAGGAGTCAGGAGAGGTAAGCAATTCCTTATTAGAAATTCATTTTCTATTATGAGAGATGAGAAGCACGACCTAGTTTTAAAAAAATAATATCCGTTTTATCAGTTTAGTGTATTTTGAAAATGAAATATAATCATGCTTCACTTAATGACAAAGACAGATTCTGTGAAATGCCTTGTTAGGAGATTTTGTTGTGCGATCATTAGAGTGTTCTTCCATAGGCCTGGATGATGTAGCCTACTACACGCCTAGGCTCTATGGATTCACCTGTTGCTCCTAGGCTATACATTGTACATCATGTTACTGTATTAAATAGTATAGGTGGTTGTAGCACAATGATAAGGGTGTGTATTTAAACACAGAAAAATACAGCAAAAATACAGTATGATGATTAAGGTACACCTGTATAGGGTGCTTACCAGTCCAGTTTTCGGAACTGGAAATTGCTTTGGGTAAGTGAGTGATTAGTGAATGTGAAGGCCTTGGATATTACTAGATACTAGATATATTGCATAGTATTTACTTATGGTATTTACTTCACTATTTCCATGTGTTATATAGGAAGTTTTTTGGTCCTCCAAAATTTCTACGCTATATTAAAAGTATCCCCTAGCCCCCTTTAAGTATTTGGGACATATACATTTCCTAGCACACTATGGGAAACTTTAGTTGCTCTTTAAAGTCTCATGACCAAAAATATGAAGTCTGGGATTAGCGAGGGTGGAAGTTCCAACAATCCAGAAAAGAAAGATTTGAAATCCTTACATCAGAATTTCTGTGTGCACCAGAAGAAAATGATCTTCTTTCCATGCCCAGCACTGCCATGGTTTGTGCTCCCAAGAAGCATCTGAAGTCGGTAGCAACTCTAAAACATTGGATGCTGGATAAATGAACTGGTTCGTTTGCCTCTCGTTCATCCACTGGTCCCCACAGGCTGAGAGAGCATCTCACTCAGCATTTTCCTAAGAAACAGACTTAGTATGCTCTGACTGGAGAGGAAAATCTGCATGCAGCAGTTTGTTAAGATAGATGGCAAAGTCCGGACTGATATAACCCACCATTCTGGGTTAATGGATGTCTTCAGCATTGACAAGACTGGAGAGAATTTCTACCTGCTCTATGACACCAAGGGTCAGTTTGCTGTTCATCGTATCACAACTGAGAAGGCTAAGTACAAGTTGTGCAAAGCGAGAAAGATCTTTGTGGGCCCAAAAGAAATTCCTCATCTGGTGACTCATGATGCTGGTACCATCTGCTACCCTGATCCCATAATCAAGGTGAATTACACCATTCAGATTGATCTAGAGACTGGCAAGATTACTTATATCATCAAATATGATACTGGTAACCTGTAAAAGGTGACTGGAAATGCTAATCTGGGAAGAATCGGTGTTATCACCAACAGAGAAAGATATCCTGGATCTTTTGATGTGGTTCATGTAAAAGATGCCAATAGCAACAGCATTGCCACCCAGCTCTCCAACATTTTTGTTATTGACAAAGGCAAAAAACCATGGATTTCTCTTCCCCAGGGAAAAAGTATCTGCCTCACCATTGCTGAAGAGGGAGACAAGAGACTGGCAGTCAAACAGAGCAGTGGGTGAAATGTGACATGTTAAAAAGATCTTTACCTAATTAAAGATAACACAGCATGAAGAAAGATAAAAATAAATGAAAATAAAATTCTCACATCAAATTTTAGATATCTAGAAACAGACAAGTGTGGAAACGTCTGTTCTCATTGGGAGTAAAATTGTGATAAAGAAGAAAAATGCAATGAAAAGAGACATTGAAAAATATAAAACCAGCTTCTTCACTTCTGAAATCTGTTGTCATGCTAAAATGGTTTATAATCCTTTCTATTGTCACGTTAAAGAAGATAGACACCAATAAAAAATTTTAATTTTTTTTGTTTGATTATACAATACTTCAAAACTTTGGGCTTATCCAGGTAGCCAGAATTTAGAAGTTGCTACCCACAGTAATATGCCTCTTAAATTTGTTTGTATTCCCATAATTTTTATCAAAGAGTTGTCACTTAAAACTTTATGTAAATTTATCTAATTAATGTAGTTAAACAAAATATGAGACAATGTAGACAGAATCAATATTATTATGGTCTTAAATGTCATATTGATTAATTGATGTCAATAATTTTGGTGTGCCTTTTATAAGTCAGTCAGTGTACAAGGCACTGGGGACACAAAGGAGAACAAGACTGACAAATTTCTTTTTTATTTTTTTTTTATTTTAAAGATGTGGGGTACAGTTCAGGATTAGTTATACAAGTGGTCATCATAAAGGTAAAGTTTGGACCTCCCTTTGGTTCCCACTTTTCCTGGTTTGAGATCAGGTATCTTAATGATGTTGTGTTCCCCGCTCTACCCCAGTAGTATCCCATAATGCCAATCCCTTTCTTATTGCTTTTTTTTTTGAGTCTCACTCTGTCTCCCAGACTGGAGTGCAGAGCCGCTCCCGGCCACCGCAGCCTCGACCTGCTGGGCTCCGGC
>NW_007247120.1:820032-874656 GCF_000164805.1 Carlito syrichta
TTCTAATGTCTGAGTGAGGACCCCTTTTGCAATTTCTCATTGAACAAGTGAAAAGGCGTGCTAGCATCTGGCAGGGTGAATGCTGAGGCTTGAGTGAGAGCTGTCTTTAACTGCTGGAATGATTTTTCCTCAGTAGCAGTCCATTGCAGGTGTTGGTCCCCTGCCATGGCAGTGTATAGAGATTTGGTAATTTCAGCAAAACGGGGATTCATTGCTGGCAATTCCTCACCACCCCCAGGAATTCCCATACCTGTTTCTTTGCAGTAATGGCTTCTGTTCAATATTTAACAGTAGTCCAGTCCCTTTCTTTCTCCCCTAATTGCCTACACCGTCTCACCTCCAGGAATCTCTGGGCCTTGCTGGAGCTGGACTCCCACAGGCTGGGGAGTTGAAGAAACCCTATGATAACTGAGTCCAAGTTAGCTTGCTCATGACCCCTGTGTTCAGATTATGACTTGAGGATGATGCTTTGTCAATCCTGGTGAGACTGTAGGAAATTCCTGCTGTAACAGTAAAAGCAAGTCTGACAAGATATTTTTAGTGGGAGAATCAGAAGAAGCTAAGAGGTATTTTTCAGAAAGCGGAACAGTGACTAGGATTTTATAAGCAGTGTCAATAGGAAGATACATTTTAGCGTTATCAGGTGAGAACACAACAGTTGTTCTTAGTTTCTGGGGCAAATCTTTTTTTTTTTTTTTTGAGCTGGAGTCTCACTCTGTCACCCAGACTGAAGTGCAGAGCCGCTCCCGGCCACCGCAGCCTCGACCTGCTGGGCTCCGGCGATCCTTCCGCCTCAGCCTTCCAAGTAGCTGGAATTACAGGCATGCACTACCACTCCTGGCTGATTTTTTGATTTATTGTAGAGATGAGGTCTCGCTGCCCAGGCGGGTCTCGAACCCTCGGGTTCAGGCAATCCACTCACCTCAGCCTCCCAAAGGCGCAGGATTACAGGCTGAGCCACGGAGCCCGGCTTCTTATTGTATTATAGTAAATGTTCAGGGTCTGCTTATGAGTAAGAACATGTGGTACTCTGTTCTTTGCTTCTGTGATAGATCATTGAGTATGATAGACTCTAAATCCATCCAAGTTGCTGTGAAGTCCATATATCTGTCTATCTTTATGACTGCATAATATACCATCGTGTATATGTACCACATTTTTATTTTTAATCCAGTCCAGTTTCAATGAGCAGCATGATTGGGTCCATGTTTTTGCTATTGTGAATAGAGCTGCAGTAAACATATGTGTGCAGGTATTTTTTTTTGGAGGATGATTTGAGTTCCTCCAGTTATATTCCCAGTAGGTGGATTGCTGGGTCATATAGAAGGTCAACGACTAGTTCTTTTAGAAATCATCACACTGTTTTCTAAAGAGGTTGCACTAATTTGCATTCCCACTAAAAGCCTTTCTTTTTCTCTGCATCCTCCCCAGCATCTCTTGTTGTTTGTTTTGTTAATAATGGCCATTATCACTGGGGTTAGGTGGTATCTCCGTGTGGTTTTGATTTGCATTTCTCTGATGATTAGTGAGGCTGAGCTCTTTTTCATGTGCCTGTTGGCTGCTGTATATCTTCTTTTAAGAAGTAACTATGTAGCCGGGCTCAGTGGCTCATCCTGTAATCCCGCACCTTTGGGAAGCTGAGGTGAGTGGATTGCCTGAGCCCGCAGGTTCAAGACCCGCCTGGGCAGGCGAGACCTCATCTCTACAATAAATCAAAAAAATTAGCTGGGCGTGGTGGCATGCGCCTGTAGTTCCAGCTACTTGGAAGGCTGAGGCGGAAGGATCGCTGGAGCCCAGCAGGTCGAGGCTGCGGTGGCCGGGAGTGGCCACTGCACTCCAGTCTGGGCGAGACTCCAACTCAAAAAAAAGAAGTAACTATTCAAGTTTTTTGGTCACCTTTTAATGGGGCTATTTTTGTTGTTGTGTTTTGTTTTGTTTGTTTTTGGCACATTTGAGTTATTTGTAGATCGCAGATATTAGGCCTTTGTCAGATATACAGTTGATAGATATTTTTTTCCCATTTTGTGGGCTGCCTCCCTGCTCTCTTGATGGTTTCTTTGGCTTTGCAAAAGTTTTTCAGTTTGATGATGTCCCACTTTACCTTATCTCTTATGCCATGTTCACTTGGGGTTTTGATCAGGAATTGGTGGCCAGTTCCAATTTTCATAAGTGTGTCTCTAGTATTTTCTAAGGTTCTTACAGTTTGAGATTTTATGTTTAGGTCTTTGATCCATTTAGAGTAGATTTTTGTGTTTGGTGAGAGGTAGAGGTCCTGTTACAATCTTCTGCATGTGGTCAGTCAGTTTTCCCAGTACCATTTACTGAATAAGTTCTCCTCTCCCCAGTAGTTGTTGGTGGAGGATTGGTTGAAGATGAGTTGGTTGTGAAATTGAGGTTTTGCTTCTGGAATCTCTATCCTGTTCCATTGGTTCATTTGCTTATTCTTGTACCACTATCAGGCTGTTTTGATTATTGTAGCCTTATACTAAAGTTTAAAGTTTGGAAGTGTGATAGTTCCCACTTTGTTTATTTTGATGAGGATTGTTTTGGCTATTTGAGATCATTTAAATTTCCATATGAATTTCTGTATTGTCATTTCCAGGTCTGAGAAGAATTATGTTGGTTGGTAATTTAACGGGTATTGCATTGAAACTGTAGAATGTCTTTGGTAGGATGGACATCTTAATGGCATTGATTCTTCCAATCCATGAGTATGGAATATATTTTCATTTGTTGTGTCTTCTTTGATTTCTTTGAACTGTGTATTGTAGTTTTCATTGTAGAAGTCTTTCACTTCTCAAAGTCTTTCACTTCTTTGGTTAGGAAGATGCAAGGGTATTTCTTTTTTTTGTGTGGCTATTGTGAATGAGATTGTACTTTTTATTTGATTATCTGCCTGTTTGTTGTTGGTATATACGAATGCAACTGTCTTTGCACATTTATTTTGTACTCTTCGACTTTGCCAAAGTCTTTTATCACTGCAAGGAGGTTTTTGACAGATGCTCTTGGGTTTTCAAGGTATAGGATCATATAGTCAGCAAAGAGGGATAACTTAATTTCCTCTTTTCTTATTTGAGTACCCCTGATTTCCTTCTCTTATCTAATTGCACTAGCTAGGACTTCCAACACAATGTTAAAGAAGAGAGGTGAGAGTAGGGACCTTTGTCTCGTTCCAGTTTTCAGGTGAAATGTTTCCATTTTCTGTTTGTTTAGCAATATGCTGACTGTGGGTTTACTGTATATGGCTATTACTATTTTGAGGTATGTTCCTTCTCTGCCTATGCGTTCAAGGGTTTTACCATAAAGGGATGCTGGATTTTATTGAAAGTTTTTTCTGCATCTAATTATATAATCATGAGGTCCTTGTTTTTACATCTGTTGATGTATTTAATTATATTTATGATCTTGCAGATGTTAAATCAGCCCTGCATCCCAGGGATAAAACCTACTTGGTAGTGGTGGATGATTTTTGAGATGTGTTATTGGATCTGATTTACTAGAATCTTGTTGAGATTTTTCGCATCTATGTTCAATAGGGATATTGGCCTGTAGTTCTCTTTTTTTTGTTGTTATATCTTTACCCAGCTTGGGAATCAGTGTGATGTTAGCTTTGACAAATGATTTGGGGAGAATTCTGTTTTTCTCAATTACCTGGAATACATTCAATAGAATTGGTGTCACTTCCTCCCTGTGCACTTTGTAGAATTATGCTGGAAAGCCATCTGGTCCAGGGCTTTATGTTCCAGGTAGTTTTCTTTTGACAGAGTCAGTTTCCTGGGTTGTTATTGGTCAAGTTAGTGTTTCAATGTCATCTTATCTTAACCTTGGGAGGTACTGTATTATCAGAAAGTTCTCCATTTCGTTTAGGTTATCAAGTTTGTTTCCATACAGATGTCCATAGTATTCTCTGAAAATCTTTCATATTTCTTTGGGTTCAGTTGTGATTTGGTCTTTTGCATTTCTGATTGTATTTATTTGGGTTTTTTAGTCATTCTCTTTTTTTAGTCATTCTTTCTACGGGTTCATCAATCTTGTTTATCCTTTCAAAGAACCAGCATTTTACTTTGTTGATTTTTTTTTCTATGATATTATTGTCTTCTACATCCTGTGTTTGGGTTTATACTTTGGTGATCTGGATTCTTCTGCTGAAGTTAGATTTTTGGTGGTCTTGGCTTTCCACCTCCTTTAGGTTATTTGTTAGGCTGTTAACTTGTCATCTTTCTATTTTCTTGATATGTGTTCTTAGTGATATAAATTCCCCTCTTTGAATTGCTTTCATTGGATCCCAGAGATCTTGGTAAGATGTTTCTTCATTTTCTCTTATTTTCAGGAATCTTTTAATTTCTGATTTGATTTCTGTGTTTACCCAGGAGCTTTTCTGCATCATGCTGTTTAGTGTCCATATCTTTGTGGGACTTGGGGAAATTTTGTTGGTGTTGATGTTTATTTTTATTCTACTGTGGTCTGAGAATGTGCATGGCAGTATTCCCATCTTATGAAATTTGTTTATGCTTGATTTATGGCCGAGGATGTGATCAATCTTTAAGTATGTACCATGTGGTGGTAAGTAGAATGTATAATCTGTGGTTGTTGGGTGGAGTGTTCTGTAGGTATTTATTAAGTCTATTTGGTCTAGTATCATGTTGAGGTTTCGGGTGTCTTTGTTCACTCTTTTGTCTTGACAATCTATCTAGGGTTGTTAGTGGGGCATTTAAGTCCCTGGATATAACAGTATTAGAGTCAACATCTTTTTTTAGTTTACTTAGTAATTGCTTTATAAATGCTCATGCTCCCGTGTTGGGTGCATACATGTTTAGGATGGAGAACTCTTGTTGACAGATTCAACCTTTTATCATTATGTAGTGTCCTTCCATATCTGTTTTAATTTTTGATAGCTTAAAGGTTGTTTTGTCTGACATTAAGATCATGACTCCTTCCTTCTTTTTATCCACTCACCTGGAAACTTGTTTCTCATCCTCTAACTTTGAGCCTATGTGCATCCCTTGTGGTGAGATGAGTTTCCAGGATGCAGCAAATTATTGGGTTATGGTTTTCTTATCCAGCTTCTCATTCTGTGTCTTTTCAGTGGTGAATTTAGGTCATTCACATTCAGGCTGATTATTGAAATGTGATTGTTTATCCCTGTCATGAGATTCTTTTAAAGTGTTTTCTTTATTTGTTTTCTTTTAACTTTTGGGTTGATATATGTGTGTGTTTTCAAGTTTGCAGTTGCAACGTATTCTCTTTTGATTCTGTGTTCTGCTGTTCTCTTGGGATGTGCATGGTCATCCTTTTTTTTTTTTTTTTTTTCTTCTGTGCTTAATACCTTTTTAAGTGTCTCCTGTAGAACTGATCTGGAAACTGCATATCTCTTAGGAATTGGATGTCTGGAAAGGATTTTAATTCTCCATATCTCGTGAAGCTGAGCTTGGCTGGGTAGGAAATTCTTGGTTGAAATTGTTTATCTTTGAAGACTTTGAATATGGGACTCCGGTCCCTTCTAGCTTGTAGTATTTCTGCTGATAGGTGTGCAGCTATTCTGACTGGTTTCCCCAGTTGATTGTCTGACCTTTCTCTCTTGCTGCCTTTAAGATTTTTTTCATGTGTGCCTATTTTATGTCGGCGAAGTACTGTGTGTCTGGAGGCTAGTCTTCTCATTTGATGTCTTGTGTGGGTTCCCTGTAGCTCTTTTGTATTGATGTTCACATCTCAAGTGAGATGGGGAAATTTTTCTGGATAACCTCCTGGAACACTTTTCCAAGGCATTCTCCATTGCCTTTCTTCTTCTGGAATACCAATCAAGAGAAGGTTCAGCCTCTTGATATAATTGCACATCTCTTGGAAGCTTTTTTCTGTCTGATTTTTCTTTCTATGTTTCTTACAGATTGGGTTCATTTCTTATTTTTTATTTTTTTAAATTTTATTTTTAAAATGTGAGGTACAATTCAGGGTTAGGTATACAAATGTTCATTATGCAGGAACCCTTGTTGATGAGGTGTGCTCCTCCCTCCCCTGGCAGTTTCCCTCAACTGCCAATCCCACCCATCCCCCAGCAGTTTCCCACTACTGCCAATCCCTTTCTTATAGTAATAATTATTCAAGGTCCGCTTATGAGTGAGAATATATGATGCTCTGTTCTTTGTTTCTGTGATAGATCACTGAGTATGATAGACTCTAAATATATCCAAGTTTCTGCAAAGTCCATATGTTTGTCTTTCTTTATGACTGCATAATATTCCATTGTGTATATGTGCCATATTTTTAAAAATCCAGTCTAGCTTCAGTGAACAGCATAGTTGGCAGCATGTTTTTGCTATTATGAAAGATCAGGCTAATTTCATGTTTTGGTCTTCAAGTTTGAGATTCTTTTTTTTTCTTAATTAATTCTTTTTCCCATGCTTGTCATCTTGTTGTTTATTTCCTGGGTGAAATTCTTATGACCAAAATCTCTGTTACAAGTTCTTTCAATGCTGCATCTTGTCTTCCTTGAGTCTCATTCACTCTTTCCATCCATTCCTTAATCCTTGTTTTATCCAGGGCCAGTCGTTGGTGACTTCCATTTTCTGGGCTCTGAGGTCTGATTTTTCAGGCATTTTCTCTTTGGTATACTGGGAATTACCTGTGTTCTTCCATTCATTTTCCCCCATTTGTGAAAGATCTCTTTCTTTTCTATTTCCTTTTTTTCGGTGGCAGTGAGAGAGGTTTTCACTTTGATGTTTGCTTAGACCTCTATTTTTCTGATTAGGGCTGTGGATTTCTTCTATTTTGAAACAGAGTTGTGAGTAGGAAGCTTTGCTGTCTCTTGTAGTTTTTAGAGTCAAATAAGGTGGAGGATGGGAAGCTAGATTTCAGAAACTACTTGCAAATCACAATATTCCCTTGTTGTGGTATGACTTCCCTGAGACCCACTCCCCACCACCACTCTATATGACAATTCAATGGGTATGTGTGTCACCCCTGAGTCCAAGATACAGTAGAAACAATGAGGTGAACAGAGAAAAGCAGAATGAAATTAGACAGACAATTTTTTTTAAGTAAAATATTTAAAAAGGACAGAACAACGAGAGCAGAAACCAAAGCAAAAAACTATTACACACACACACACACACACACACACACACACCTCAAAACAAACTTGGATAACAACAAAGCAAAACAAAACAAAACAACAACAACAACAACAACAAAACCAGGAAAGTCATACACACACATGTCCAACCCAAAATGAAAGGAGAAAAAACTAAAGAGAGAGAGAAAAATGAATTAAAATCAAACCCTCACACATGTATTCACACACACATTGAACTAAAAAAAGAGAAGAACAAAAAAAGCAAAAACAACCAAATTAAAAAAACCTGAAAGACAAACACTAAACCCTCCACATACATATATAAACAGAAAACAAAAAAAAGAAAGAAGAAAGAGGGGGAATAAAGGGGTGAGTGGGACACAGATTGAACTCATGTACACATTCATGCACAAATGAAAATTATTTAAAAAAGTAACAAACAACAACACCACCTAAAGAAAGACAAATTAAAAAAAAACCTGCCCTCTTGTGACAGGTTCTGTAATTGTTTCTCTCAGTTGCCCCTCTGCAGTTTCCTGCAAAGCTTGGATCTCATCCATTGTCTCCCCAGTATCTGGCCCAGGGAAGGAAAAGGGGACAGTAGGGGGTGGGGAGGGCTCTAGTCCTCCCCTCCCACTTTAGTATGGTTAGGATGATCCCCTCCAGTGGAGAGGTGCAGGATGGTCTCGTCCCCAGGTAGTGACGGGGATGCGCCCCAGTCACTTTTATTCTGGAGTGGAGTCGTCCTATTATAACTGGCATCTAGGCTCCGCCTGGATTCATTCTTCTCAGTTGTGCCCAGTCATGTGGGTCCGATGTTCAGAGAATTGCAGGGCAGAAAGGGATTGGGTCAGCCCCGGACTCACCACTGATCTCTCTGGAGGTCTTTCTTGTCCTTTTCTAGCAACACCCTTTGTCCAGTGCCTGAATCAGGCTATAGGGTTTAGTGCCTGAGTTTCAGTACTTATCCTGTTCCTCCAGTTTGTGCTTTCAGGAATTTCTCTGGGTCACAATCAATCCATGAGTAGTTAATCTGATGGTCAGAGATAGAGTCGGGTCTGTTGTTTCTTGCCGAACAAGCTGGAACACTTTTCTGCCCAGTTTTCAAGATGGTGGCAGGGTGACTCTTTCATCTTCTCCATTGAGTCTCTGCCCCTGGGCTCCCTAGCTGTGCTCCCTCCACAGCCTTGCTGCCAGAGTCCCGCCAGGTGTGGCAGTTGTGAGGCAGAGCCTGGAGCTAGCAGTCTCTCCCAACAGCTTCTTCCTGGGAAGGGCTTTGTTGATTTTTTTTAAATAACACTCAGCTTCTGCACCCTGGGAAGCACTAGGGACCAAGAAGAGCAGCTACAGCACCAGCCACTTCACCAGAACCCTGGCCACTTGTTCCTGAGTTCCTACTCAGCCACTCGCATGCCCACTTACTCACCAACATGTGCGCAACATTTTTCATACTCTCACTCACTCACACTAGGACTTGCTTATTCCGACTGGTACCGCTGCTGTCTTCCTTAAAGCATCCAAGTCTGAAAGGTTTCTTGTGCTTGAAAAGTTCACTTGCTGGCCGGGCGCGGTGGCTCAGTCTGTAATCCCAGCACTTTGGGAGGCCGAGGTGAGAAGACTGCCTGAGGCCAGAGATATGAGACCAGCCTGGGCAACTTGGTTGAGACCTCATCTCTCCAATAAATCACAAAAACTATCTGAGCATGGTGCCGTGCATCTGTATGTCCAATTACTTGGAACGCTGAGGTAGAAGGATCACTGAAGCCCAGCAAGTCAAGGCTGCAGTGGCCATGAAGATACCACTGAACTCTGACCAGAGTGACAAGAGTGAGACTCCAACTCAAAAAAAAAAAAAAAAGAAAGAAAGAAAGAAAGAAAGAAAGAAAGAAAAGTTTATAAGCAATTGAAAGAACAAAATAAAACAAAGACAAGCTAAAAAAAAAAAAGGGCAGTTAATTATAAACAGTATGCAAATAATTAAAATGGGGTGAGTTTATGTTAAGAAACAGTGTGGCTCCTTTAGAATTGTTAGCCAGTCTAAAGGAGGTTTTGTTGAAAGGGTGACATTTCTGGCTAGATCTGAATAACACAATTATGCTGGCAAAGACTAGTGGGAGAAGATTGCAGGCAGTGGGATCAGCCAGAACAAAGGGCCCCAAATAGGAACACATTTTGGGATATTTGTAGCCAAAAAGAAAGTCAGCTTAGATCAACAAGATGAAACACTTGAGCAAAGTATAAGCAATTCATGGATGGCTTTGTAAGTCATAAAAGGAAAGGGAATGTTATTTTACAACTAGAAACCCAAAAAGTCCATGTTCTAATTGGTTGTTGTTTGAAGAATGCATGCTTTCATTCATTCAACAAATATTTACTGAGCATTTTCTAAGAATCAGATACTATTTTAGGCACTGAGGATACATCAGCAAAGAAAATGTGCAAGGAAATCTGCCCTCTTGAATTTGTGTTATGTGTTATGTTTACGAGACGACAAAAAATCAACAGTAAGTGAATGGTAAATATGATATGGATGATGTCAAGAGATTGTAAGTAACTAAGGAGAAGAGAAAAAGTTGAGTAGGAGGAGGGAAAAGGAATGCTATAGAAGAGGAAAGAGTTGCCAGTTTAAATAATCAAGGCAGGCAAGATTAAAAAAATATTTGAGCAAAGACTTGGAAGGAAAAGAGGAAGTTTGAGATCATCTCACCTTACTCCATTGTGTTTATATATAATTGAGAAAAGCGTCAACCTCTTAATTACCATGCTTACCTCATGTTTGTGACTTGACGCTTGCTCTTTAACCTCTGTAATTATTGTTTCATTATGCAAACTTATTTTGTTGATACCAAAAAATATCTAAACTGAAATGAAATTTAGGTGATGCTCTATACAAACAACTTTTTGCATTTTTTGCTCATTTGTTTTTGTCAACATCTCTCAATAGTATTCTTCAACTATGTCTATTTTTCATAATAGACATACTTAACCAGATAATTATGACATAATAATGATGGTTAATTTTATGTGTCAACTTACTTAGGCCATAGTAGATATTTGGTTAAACACAATTCTTGATGTTTCTGTGAATATATTTTTAGATGAGATTAATACTTAAGTTAGTAGACTTTGAGTAAAGCAGATTATCTTTCATAAAGTGTATGCACCTCATCAAACCAGTCAAAGGCTTTAAGAGAGACTTTGAGACAGACTTCTCCCAGCAAGGAAGAATTCTGTCAGCACACTGCTTTTGAACTCAAGCTGCAACATTAACTCTCCCCTTGTTTCTAACCTGCCAGCCTGCACTGCAGATCTGGACTTGCCAGTTCCACAATCATGTAAGTCAAATCCTAAAAAACAAAACAAAACCCTTCTCTCAGCTGGGCTTGGTGGCTCAGCCTGTGATCCCAGCACTTTGGGAGACTGAGATGAGTGGATTGCCTGAGCCCGCGGGTTCGAGACCCGCCTGGGCAACTTGGCGAGACCTCATCTCTACAATAAATCAAAAAATCAGCCGGGCGTGGTAGCGCGCGCCTGTAGTTCCAGCTACTTGGAAGGCTGAGGCGGAAGGATCGCTGGAGCCCAGCAGGTTGAGGCTGCAGTGGCGGGGAGCGGCCACTGCACTCCAGTCTGGGTGACAGAATGAGACTCCAACTCAAAAAAAAAAAAAAAAAAAAAAGCCCTTCTCTTTTCTATTGGTTCTGTTTCTCTGCAGAACTCTAACACAAAAGACATAGAACACAAAAGATATATTCTCTAACACAAAAGAATGTTTCCTAACAAAATCTTAGATGATAAAATTGTCCTGAAAGATACTAATAGCAACACTAGAATGAACAAATACAAAATTTGTGAGAAACAAGAAGGGAACTCTATTTGAAAGTAAATGCTAAAGTAATGGATTATAGGCAATTACTATTTGCTTATAAAGGAAATTCTAAATTAAATGTATATTTCAAAATATAATACTAGAATTATGAAATAGTGGAAAAATTAGCTGAACAAGATTTTAGGCCAAGAAATTGACCCTATCGTGGCAGAAAAAGGGACATAGTTGCAGATGCAAAGAAACGGGGGCCTCAGCTATGCTCTGAAGGGACAGGGCATCGCCTGTGCACTACTGTTAACCCATGTGATACTATTTCATGGCACTGCGTCCTAATTGCTGTTGACGCACCTGGTCGAGTGATATACCTGATCCAAGCTTAGGCAGATTATCTCTCTGAGTAATTATAATTGAAAATCAGAAACAGTTAGTTTATCTATGGCTGAACTAGAGTTTTGAAAACTAGAAAATTTAAATCTGGCCCATCTTGATCATGTGCATAATAAAACACTAAAGCAGTTTTGGCAATTGAAGGTTGAGGGAAAGTAGGAGGAGAGAAGAGAGATGAGAGGGAGGAGTGGAAGAGGGAAAGAGAGAAACTGAAGTAAGCCTACAGACTTGAGCAGAGGAGATCAGAGGAAAGAGATCCCTGCTGGAACGTTCCTAAGGTGTCTCCAGTTGCTGGTGTAAACCCTTGAGAGACTACCACTTTTTAGAATATGAGTAGTTAAATATCTTAGTCTAGAGGCTAGTGTGCCTCTGTTTCTTTAAACCAAAAGATACTGGCTGAAACAGGCTAAAGAGAATCCTGTGACAGAGAGGAGTTGCGCTCAGAGGCAAGGTGAGGCAACATACACAAAGAAACAGGACCAGAAAAGAAAAAGAAAAGGTAAAAGCAGATAGCAAACAGTCAATGTGCCTTCCTGACACGTTAAAAAAATTGGACGGGGAAATTATAATGGCATTAATTTTTTGTACATGTTGTATCGATGTGTACAATTTTATAAAAAGTCATGATTGCTGGTTTTACAGCCAATTAATTTTAGAAGTAACTCAAACTTGTTTAAATTTATCTTAGAAGGACTGAGTTACAATGAAGCTAAGGGTGTGGTGTCCAAAAAGGAGAAACTTGTTAGACCTTTCATCATGACCCATTCCTAACTAACCCTTGCTAGAAATACCAAACAAAGAGCCTGCTGAAAAACTAATAAATCAACATGCAAGATGGAATCTCAGAATTGCTGAGAAAAACTGAGCAATAGTACTAACACTGCCAATTTCTTAGGGCAAACTTTGTTACCTATGGGTATATATGTTTCTGGTCTAGAAAACTGTTTTGAGGAACTGTTAGAAGGAGTACAGTGTTAACAAGTTAACATCAACTTAACGAAGGCTCTGATGCTGCAGGAACACTATACCTGTCAGTTAGCCCCAGACTTTAGATTTAAAACCAACAAACAAAAAAACTCCAAAGGCTGGTTTTTAATAATTGTGTCTTATCTACAAAGACAGGGCATCCCAGTACTCTATTCTTATAAATAATATTTTTTAGACACTTCTCACATCCAGACAGAACATAAACATTATTTGTCAGACTAAAGTTATCTCAATTTTAAAGCTAATCTTGTGGACATGATTAATCTAACACTTTATAAGGAAAATTTAGATTCATGTGCCTGCCTGCACAAGTTCTGTAGAACTTGACTAATTTTTTCTCTTCTAATCTTTACCTAATTCTTGGTATCTTGCAAATTGTATATCATATGCCTTAACTATACTTTTAAAATTTATAGTCTTAATGACTACAATGAACTAATGAATATATTGATAATATCCATTATGCATTTGGGTTGTGATTACCAAAGTATCTATCTGAATAGTCCAGAACAGAATAGATTCATATCTTAACTTTTTGGTAAATTTAGGAAACTGTTTTCCCATCATCCACATACATATACAAGAATAAGTCTTTCTACCCTTCCTCCAAAATTAACTATTCTTCTTTCCTTTTTGCTTTTTCTCCTCTTTTATGTTTCTCTTACTGTTTCTAGTCATTTTGTCTTGAATTGCTTTCTTATTATTGTGTGTCACTTTCAATTGAGAATAACTCCTTGAAGACTCTGCTTTTTATGCTTCATGTCAGCCACAATGACCTAACATCCTTTTACATCCGTATCTATACAACCTAAGTAGAATTGGAATTGACCACCAGATTCTGTGTATTCAGTTTGTGGCAGCCTGTCAGAAATGCCCTACAAGTAATGCAGCTTGTACTTCAAGAGTTCTGCCAATCACATAAACCACAGATGAATCTTCCAGGCACAGCTATTTCTAAAGCTGTTTATGAAGAGGCATAGAGTATATCTTGATGATTACAAATGGTTATAAGCTCTCATTTTGAAATGGAAACATGTGCAATGTCCTATGAATCATTATTATTCATGATAGTAATAATAGCACTACCATCCAATGAAACAATAGCAATAATGGCTCTGGTTTATTCTTTGCAACTTAAAGTGACTCATTCAATTCTAAGAATAGTTAATAAATACTTGTAAAATACAGGCTAATTTAGTCTACTAATAAAAAGTGCTATATAAATGTACCATAATCATATAACAATACTAACACTGTGTTCACAAGTTAATGAATAATGAACTACTTTTTAAAAATGACCTCAATCTTAATTTTGAAAATTAGGGTTAGAGGCTTTTTTTAAAAAAAAATTGCAAGTGAGAAAGGACAAAACTAAAAATTAGTTTTATACTCAAGTGCAACGCATTAAAAATTGAATCATCACACTTTGGAATTGGGGACTTGACTGCTACTGAAAATGGCATTAATATGATAATGATATGTTAAAAGAAAAGATTTTATTCCTGTTTTCTTCTAAACCAAGTGTATGTAATTTTCTTTACTCTTTCTATTTATTCTGTGTAGTTCATAACCTCAAATTCTTATAATGATTCAGTGATCCAGTTATCACCTCATTGTTCTAAACATATTGAAAGCATGAGCCAAGTCGCCAAACTTATATACATTCTTTGAATCTTTGGCAGAAACAAAGATGAAAAAGACATTTTTAAGAAGTTTATGGTCAGGAGAATTAGAGAAAAATCTAATATTATTTAGATTCACAGTGTACTTGAACCCTTTCTATCAAAGAGGCAGGCTTTTTTCAAAAAGTAAAAATGCAGAAAATGTTATTGGAGAAATGCAGATTTATCTTTGGTGGATGGCATGAAGAAAGAGACAGAAAACTCTTACACTAAAGGATATTACTATGTCCCTAATGAATAATTTTAATGTAATGGTCAAGAATGAGCATTCTGGGTCCTGGAATGTTTGGATTCAAATAGTTGTTCCAACAGTTACTGTTTGAATAACTTTGGACAAGTTTTTTGTTTGTTTGTTTTTGTTTTTCTGACTCAGAGTCTCATTCTGTTGCCCAGGATGGAGTGCAGTGGCACATTCACATCTACCACATCCTCGACCTGCTGGACTCAGGTGAACCTTCCACCTCAGCCTTCCAAGTAGTTGGAACTAAAGATGTGTGCCACCACATCCAGCTAATTTTTTTTCTTGATTTATTGTAGAGATGGGGTCTCACCAAGTTGCCCAGGCTGGTCTCAAATCCCTGGTCTCAGGCAATCCTCTTGCCTCGACCTCCCAAAGTGCTGGGATTGTAGGCTTAAGACACCATGCCTGGCCTTGGACAAGTTTTAAAATACTATATAGTCTTCTTTGTGTGTATATAAATGCATATATAAATTTAATTTAGTAAGTGAATGAATGGACATAATGTAATGAATATAATATTAACATGATAATTCAATTAATTTAATGATATATGGGTATAGCACTAAATAATATACAATGGATATAATAATGATGAATATTGCAATAACTGAATGCTATAATATAATATATTATTATATATTGTGTAGTATGTATACTATTATAATAATTGAATAATAAATGAATATTATAATAATATATAATTCAGGACTGTTGTACAAGATAGGTAAGTAATTATATGTTAAATACTTAATACCTTATTGATCACACAGCAACTGCTCGGTAGAAATTTTTAATAATAATTATTACACTGACCTGGCTCCTGAATTTATTTTCTAACTGGCTAACAAATAGACTATTGAAAATTTTTGCTTCACGTAGATAGACATTTCTTAATTAATTTGATGATTATACAATTACACTAAGCATTTAAATAGTCAAATTTGACACCTTTTCTATTAGTTTCTGTTTTCTAAATACAGATAGATAAATTAGATAGATAGACAGATAATTACATTTCATAGTGAAACTCTGTCATTTCTAAGATGGCATACACAAACTATTACTTTGATAGGTTAGAAATTCACAAAATGAATATTTCATATTATTTGACACTGAATGGCCATTGGAGTCAAAGGAAGAGTTTAAACATACAGATGACCAGGCCCTATCAGCAAATACTCCAACTCAGTTGGTCTGAGGACAACTTGGGAATTTGTATTTTTTTTTAACCCTCATTAAATACTATCAATGTACTACAACCAGGGTCAAAAACAAAACAAAACAAAACAAACAAGCAAAAAACACGAGGATGTAATAATATCCTAGGATTTCAGTCCTGAGAGTGACTTTACAAATTATCTCTATAGCACAGACTCATTCAGCATCTATTTGAATACCTACAATGATAGAAAGTTTGCTAACTGCTGGTGCAGAGCCCATTCTCTGGAAGTGGGGAAAAACATCTGAATTTTGAGAAGAAATTAAGGTATACGTTCCTTGTTGATTAATAAAAGTATTGTCACGTTTCCACATATTGCTATTTCAGATATTTAAAGCAATTTATACTTCTGTTCTACCTACCAGACTTACTCACAAGGCTGAACATTCCACACCCTTTCTAAGAACAGTCCCCCGAACTTATCCATTTGCTTTTTCCTTTTTCAGTGTGGCACTCAGGACTCGACACTGGGAGGTGTAATTCTCATCCTATGAGTTATTTCCTACTAAATCAGGTAAGAGTATATTAATTTTAAGGTACCCATAACTCATATTAATAATTTTTACATTCTGTTACTGACTTGGCTTCTACATTAGTTATCTACTATTGCTTATCAAATCACCCCCAAACTAACTAGCCACAAACAGCATTTGTCATAGAAAACATTTTTATACACTGACAAAAACATTTATTATATCACACAATTTCTGAAGGTCAGGAATCTAGTAGTCGCTCATTAGGAAGGTTCTTTCTTAGAATCTCTCACCAGGCTGTAGGTTGTCCACAGGTGTCAGTTTCTTGCTGGCTGTTAACCAGTGACTTTCGTTCTTTGTCACATAGGCCTTCCCATAGTGATACTTCATGTCATGGCAACTGGCTTCCTGCAGAACAAGTGATCCAAGAAAGAACCAGTACCCAACACTAAAACTATTTTTAAAAGAAACTTAATTATGGAAGTAGCTAACTGACATTCATGGGGAGGAAAATTGAGCTCTCTCTCTTAAATACAGGAGTATCAGATAACTTCTGCATATAATTTTAAAGGCATTACAGCAATGATAATGAATTGGTACAACAGAGGGGTTTTTTTGTGCGTAACTAAAGCATTTTATTTTTCTTTTACATGCATTTTGCAAGGCTACTGAAACCTTTTTGTTGATCCATATTCTTATCTATTCCATTTCTTTTGTAACCGTGTTACTTGCATATTGCGTAACCACACATTATATGCTGTTATGCAAGATAGAAATTAAACTTGAGACATAGCTAAACATGGCTCTGTGACATGGTCTTAAACCAGCCCTCCAGGATAACACCAATCCATGGCAAGACTAATCACTATCATTTACAAGCTTATGTCACGTAATTTCATTATCTTTACTTTTAAAAGAATATCATGTGGTACTCCAAATATTACTCAGATATAATAGGTTCGCCAGGTATTCCTTGTGCTCTGGTTCAAAGATATAAAATATCTCTACTGAATTAATTACTACTTTTTGTTATAAAATATCTGTGTCAATGAATTCTGAAATGTACTTTCATATCTGGTCAGTTTCAGCTTTCAATCATCTCTCCCATTTTCAATGATTTCTCAGACACTCTCAAGATGGTTTGTGGCTTATTTGGCAATTCCCTGTATAAATTGAAATGTAACCTCTGACAAAGAGGTTTTCTATTTAAAGCCAGAGTCTATTTTTTAAAGTATTATGTGTTTACATGTTTTTGGCATTTTCTGCATGTTTTCTTTTAATTTTATTTTCCTATTTATAAGAACATTTCTTTGTTTCTGACTATCAGCAAGTGATGAATTATCAAATGGTACCAAAACCAGCAAGGGACTTGAAAAAAATAAAAATGATGTGCTGTTTTTCTTTGTAACTTTATATCATTGAATTATCAAGTCAAATAAGAAATCTTATCAGGTAAGCAATAAAGATTTTCTTTCTGAAAAAAAATTAAAAAGTCTGACTTTTAGCTTCCAGAAATTAGGGCTTTCTAGGCATCTAAGATTAATCTGTCAACACATAGTCCAGTCTGTTTTGAAATATTTAGAAAAGTCAAGTTCTCTTATGAGTAAGACCTTAGTTCCCCAAAGTAAAGCCCAAAATCCAACTTCCAAAAGAAAACTTTATATAAAGATCATATAAATATCTTTATATTATAACAAATTCAATCCTTTCACCATTTAGACACACACACACATATATATAAGCATACACACACACACACCCCACCACACACACACACACACACACACACAACTAACTAACCACACAAAGACAAACCAAGATCATATGAATCCAACAAAGTGATAATGACAAGAAAAACATGAATTTAAATTTTAGCTTTATTCTTTCTCCAAAAGTACTATAAAATATTTTAATACAGAAAAGAATTCATATTGTACTGCTGAAGCAGATTTGAGATACTCAAAGAAGAGATTAAATTTGTTCTGACCAGTTTTAAGTATTGAATTTTTTAGTCCCTTTCAATGAAAGTTAAGCAATATCCTATGACAAAAATAGAAAACACTGACTCCTGATCTAAAGAGTTCCATATTACTGTTCATGTCTGTCCCAGTATCATTTTCTAATTCTGATTATCCATAATTCTAACAACTTTGAGTTGGGGGTGTGCTGTTCTAGGAGCAGGCACCCCAGTCTAGAAAACTCCAGGCAAGCAACACCACCCAAAAGGAAATTACTTATTAATAGGGCCCAGGAAATTGTTTTCACAAAATAACTTTAATGGATGTCATAACAGACTAATGGTAACACAAGACTGACAATTCCCATAGAAATGTAATATTTTCTGGGAAAAAAATATTTATTTTGGTCGGGCATGGTGGCTCAACCTGTAATCCCAGCACTTTGGGAGGCCAAGATGAGAGAATTGCTAGAGCATGGGGTCTGAGACCAAGCTGGGCAACTTGATGAGACCTCATCTCTACAGTAAAACACAAAATTAGCCAGGCATCATGGTGTGGATCTGTGGTTCTGGCAACTTGGAAGGCTGAGGCAGAAGGATCACCTAAAGTTCAGCAGGTCAAGGCTGCAGTGGCCGTAAGCATGCCACTGCACTCCAGCCTGGGCAACAAGAGTGAGACTCCACAAAAATATGTATTTTTTATTATATCTGTTGGGAATAGTATTCACAATCGCACCCCCAACTCCCAATTAAAAAGACAGGGAGAGTGGCATTTAACCTGTCAGTAAAACTTTCCTGAGAAGAAATGAGTTGTGAGTAGTCTTGTGGAGTGTATATGAAGTCCAGAATCTAGGATTAAGTTCATTTAACTGTTCTTATGTTTGAAACTTCAAATTTGAATAGAGTTATAGGAAAAGAAGACTCCGTTCTCCAAGAAACTGAATGAACTGTCCCTCTCAAGTGATCTCTAATTGCTTCTTGAGGTTATCTATACCTATTATCAATATAAGCATAGTCTTCTCTCTTCTCATTGTACGTTAGAAGGTAATGTGTTGCATTGTGTCTCCAGTGCTAATGACCATTGAAAATATTTATCAAATTAATGAGCAATGAGAATAATCTTTACCTAAAACAATCAACATATACGGTGGTTATTTAGTGTAGTAATAAATACTTTCACATAAGTATTTTAAAATTATTTTTAGCAGCTGGCTTGGAGGTGATTTTCATAAAGATTTCAAAAGCATGAAAAATTTGACAAGCAGAAAAAATGAAGTTGATATTCTGAGAATATATAGACAATGGGATTAAATGAAAACTGAAAAACCAGAAGGACAAGTTTCACATAAAGAAGTTAATGAATCACTTGAATTTTATGTGGACTTTTGATAAAATTTGTTGTTTGTAATCATGTTACTTTGGCATGATATTATTTATCAACTCTGGATATTACATATCCAGATCATGTCCAGACACAAAAACTACTCCATGGATAATCTACAGAGCAAAAAGCCAGGAAAAGAAATAATTGGGTAAGAACTTTGGACCAAACACCAACATGAAAACTTTGTCCTTGTGACATGGTAAATATGTTTCTGGGAAGATAGGCAAATCTAAGATTTAGTATGGCATTTTCCTAAAGAATACAGAGATGCCACCTCTTCCTGAAATATAGAAAATATACCTATTTTTTATTTCTCCATCCAATGGGAGCACACACAAAAAAAGAATTTCATGTTACAGTCTAAGACTTGTTCTCAGCCAGGAATGATTTTGCATGCAAAGGGACATTTGGTAATACCTGAAAATAATTTTGATGGTCACAGTTGGGATGATGCAGGTAGATCAAAAATCCTGCTACTAAGCATCTTATGATACATAGAATGATCCCACCCTCGTCACCACCACTCCCAATAACACAGAAATATTTGGTACAAGATGCCAATAGTGTGAAGATTCGGAAACCTTGTTTGAAGGTAAATGTCAGAAGAAGATAATTATGTAAGTTATAAAGAATACAACAGCTATTATTAATATTTACTTATAGATAAGATTTCCTTACCCTCTACATAGGGCATGTAACTGCTTCCCTTATCTAAGTAGTTTGAATAAACTAGTGAAGTCAATGGCTTCAAAGGTGGTGTCATACACCTACACCTGCACACTTGTTAGCTGTCATCCTGCCAATGCCTTGTTTTGAAAATAAAACAAAAATCTGTTTTTGGCTTCAGTTCCCTGCCAACAATACAATCTTGATTAAACTAGCACTTTTATTTTTTTCTCTCCAAAATAAGACTGAATGTTTCTATGCAGTTGAGAATGAATCACCTTAACAATTAGTCACCCCCCCAAAAAAATACATATTATAAGCTCTCCGAAGTTAAAGAGTCATGATAAATATATAGCAGCTTGCAGTACCACCCACCTTGTTGCTAGTAAAGATAGAAAGATGCTTAAAAAGCACGAGGCAATAAACACCACCTGCTTTTAAAGTGCAAGGATCCTGACATTTGCACTTCTGTTTGTATTTAAAATCTGATATTCACATTGAATTGTGGTGGTATTTGAAAACACATTGAATTTTTATGTAGGATATCAACTGTAAAATGTAAAGAAATCAAATATTTTCTATGTATTTTCATACACCTAGTAAATAAGTATAAAATTAAATTGCAATATATTAAAGCTAGTTATCTCTGAATGACAGAATTATGACTGGTTTTTTTAACATGAAATTTTCAAATAATTAACAAATTTAGTGTAATAATAAATTAGTGTAATAAACTTCAGTAAAATAAATTAGCAGAAACTGTCTTTGAAAAAGTGTAATATATTCAATAAACTCAAAGCATTAATACAATGATTTATGAAATAAACATTGATTAGACTATATAATTTTAATGTGCTTATTTTACTTGAAAAATATAATGAATACTTATCCCTGCCTTTCTTGCTATATATGCTATATTGTCCCACGACTCTACCATACACACATTTTTTTAAGTGCTGCATGGTTGCATTCTACTTATAGATATAACGATTTATGGAGCTAGTCAATTATTGGACATTCTGGTTGATTCTAAAGTGTTTTCACACATAAAACTTCAAAGAACATCCTGATACTTATATATTTGTATGTTAAATTAGCAATTTCCTTAGCAGTACACAGCTGAGTCAAAGAAAGACCCTTTTTAAAGACTTTTTGGACTCAGTGGCAAATTACTGTCCTAAAGTGTTTAGTCGTCCTGTAATTTAAATTTCCATGTGCAATCTATGAGAGAGCCTCCTTATCCTCACGGTTGCCAAGATACATACAATTTTCATATTTTTCATAAAGATAATAATATGCTATTATTATACTTATGCATAAAATATCTGGATCTCCATAATCTCAAAGTATTTAACTCAAATGAAGAATAAAATTACGTATTTATCCTCCAGTATAGATAATAAATTCAATGAGAATAGTGACTCAAGAATTCAAGTGACATAGCTTTGCCAAATATATTGTTCTTCAGTCTCCTCTGGTTTTCTTAAAATACTCTTATTTTATCCCCATCTATTCTGCTTTTGTATAGGAGTTTTAACTGACAGTCAGTATTTTAGAACATTACTCACAGATTCAAATGAAGGGACGCAGTCTATATAAAATAAGTTCTAAGGAATTGGTTCTATTTTCTAATGAGGAAGATTAATAAATAGCAAAATCAAGAAGCCATTACAGTCTGATATTAAAAATGTACCTATTATTAGTGAGGGAGTGAGATAAAACTTGCAGTTATATGAAAAGATAAGCAATTAAAAGTAAAATAAAATTCACAAAAAGATGAGGAAAACTAAAAATTGTTACATTTCTAACAATCTTAAACACACTACTACTTTAAAAAGGAAAATTTTCTTACAATTGAAGCTTTTTCATTTTTTAATTTCTAAACATGAAGAATGATAGATGGATAGATAAATGAAGAGATGATAGATAAATGTTTAGGAAAACTCAAACTTGTGACCCTGCTGTACACTTGATTTTCACATATTCCTCTTAGTTATTTGGTAATCTGATTCCTCTGATAGACAAGTTTAACTAATAGTTTATGTCACTTTAAGCTCACACTTGTTTAAACACTGTTTCAAATGCAACAATTTTGTAGCACAGGTTGTCCAGCTTTTCTCATTCTATCCCAACAGTTTTGTGCTGTTTTAACAACTCATTAGAAGCATTCAGCACTCATTTTTTTTTCAATAAGGTGATGGGACTATATGTGTTTCAACGTAAGCAGACATACTCGATAAAAATAATCATATTTATACTCTGCTTTACATTTAATATAGTGATGTCATATGCCTTAACTCATTAGATCAACAAAATAGTCCTGAGGGCCAGTGCCTTTCTCTATTATATTTTTCCTATATTCATATAAAGAAAATATGGTTAAAAGATATGGGACTAGTTGTCTGAGTTCTTACAGTCACTAGTTTCTTCTTAGATAAATCACCTTCTATCCTGTTTGTTTCTCTGTACATTAAAAAAAATGTATATTACAAGTTTCTGTTACTGCTTCTACTTTACATTACCAATCATATACGTAAGATAAACTTACATATATGAAAATTACTTTTAAGTTTTAACATATGAATTGGTTTTTTCATCTTTTCCTCACCAATATTTTTCTCCTTACATTTTTATATAATTGGAATAATTAAGGCGTAAGTCAGCCAACACACTCAGAAGCCTTGTCATATTCATTTGACATGCAATTGATCTAGTAAGTTGATGATCACTCCATCCTGAGAATCACTCTGAAAAGAGAATTCATTGTTTTGTAGTTGACATCAATATGATTAATGGCATCAATAAGATTCATTGTTTTATCAATATGATACAAACAATGAGCTGATTCGGTCAATTAAACAAACAAAAAATGTCACGCCACTTTTTAAAATCAGCTACAGCAAACATTCAATTGACTATGTCATCTTTTTAAACAATTGGTTTTAAATCTGTGGGACACTGCTTAATCTGAGCTTATTTTGCTTAAAACAAAACACCTAAAGACATGCTTTAATGCCTGCTGTAGTACAAAATTTTTATTCATATAAAATTTTCATTCATATTCAAAATTTTCATTCCTATAAAACTTGTTTTGAAACATTTTTAGTCTTGTATATATCATATTTCTAGAGGCATTTCATTATCTGAACAGCACAATATCCTTGTAAAAAAACAAATATGCATGTACATACATAAACGTGTGTGTAGACAAATAGGACATATGTGGATATTCTTTTACATTTGGGGAACATATGATCATTTCCCTATCAGATGAATTTTTAAAACAATTATTCTTAAAGTAAGTATAAATTATCAAACATATACATATTTTTCTAAAGAGATGAGACCATCTGTTTGCCAAGGTTTTAGTTGCTTACAAGAACATGAGCAATCCCTGAGGGCAGGGAACTTGAGAAGACTATATCCATAGCAATAGTCAATTATAGAAGAGAAATGTAGATTTTGTAGTAAAACCATATTACAGCTTCTAGCAAATATTTGTCTACAAATATGTGTCTATGTTCTGTTTCCTCCTCCTACTTTCACTCGTTTCAGAATGTAAGGAAGGTCATCTGAGTTAAATTTTTTAAAGGATGAGATGAATGTCATTAAAATCGCAGAAGCCAATCCAATAATTGAAATTCTAAACAAGGAATGTGTAGGGTGGTATCAAGAAAGTTTAGATACCCACACAAATAAAACAGTTTTAAGATATTAAAAACAACTCACTTCAACACATTTAAGGTTATCAGCCATTTTATGTATTCTTAACTTATCTTTATTATCAGAATATCTGACACCCATTCCTCTAATGCATTTGTTTACAATTGTATTGATTTAAATTACCACTCTTATCTAGCAATTCTGATGCTCCAAATCATGGATTTTTTTTCTGCACAGAGGTCAAATGATAGTTCTCAAAGCCATCCACCAGCTCACCCGAGTCTCCTTTCTGTGGCTCTGTATCACATGTTCTTATGCATGGTTTACAGGAAAAGTTCTCCTAATGTGAACTGCATCTTAGTTATTGCTTAATTGCTTTGCCATAGACTTCTCTGTTCCTTGCATGACTGATATAAGAGATGTGTCAAAAGCATAATCAAAGAGAGACAGAATGTGATAGACAATGTGACTTTTCCACTAATATAAGTACATATTGTCTAAAACATCACCTGTTAGTCATTGATTACCCTAACAATTTTTTTCTTTATTTTACTGAAAAATAGCAAGCTTAAATCTGAAATTATTATTACATCATTTTAAATATACCCACTGTGTCCAGAAATTTTGTTTGTTATTTTCAACATATGCTTCAGGGACTAGAAGAACTGATTTCAGCATTTAAACTGTGATTACTCAATACACCTATATGTCATTATCTTAGTGCTTCTCTCTGACAGAATGTTATTGACAAATGCCACCTACTATATAATTCACTTTGCTGCACAGTGAGCACAAAGAGATACTAAATAGTGAATAATTCATCTTAAACCTTTTTGTATTGCCTTGTTCACTAGAAAACTTGTCTATAGAGAAGATTGTGGTGCGATCTGCTGAAATTCCCCTCAATGATAATTCCATTACACGGCTGACAACTACACATAGAATCAAGTCTTGGTAACATCTAAAATTGCATTTTTGTGAAAGCATGTTTATAATTCCAAAAATAGTTCAGAATGATCCAAAATATTTGTTTGTTTTTCTAATTTAGAGAAAACTAATGTGCACAGCAAAATACAAACTATTGAAGTTTATCTGAGAAGTAATTATGTTGTATTGAAAAACTTTCTAAAGTAGAGCTGTAGGATATTTTTATTTCCTAAGAAATAAATTATAAGAAATACAAAACAATAAAGAATATAAGAAGTACTTTCCAAAGCAGCAGATTCAAGCAACACCACATGTAGTATGTCAGAACTATAAAGATGATTATAGATAGGCTTGCAGTTTCATGTAAAAAAATATATTTGCACAAAATTAAGGAGTAGAGTCTAGTCGATTCTGAGACAGAACATAACTTGCCCCTTCCTAGTTTACCATCTTATTTTTCTCATGTAGACCTAGAATTCTCATGGTGAGATTGTGAAAACCCTTACAGTCAACTTGATCTGTAGTTTCTGCGTTCTTTGTATGCATCACTTTGTATCTGTTACTGATTCGGATTTCACTCTGACTCATATGACGGTAATCATGCACTATTGTCAAAGATAAACCGGAAGCATGCCAAAACTTAAGACAAATGCAGTGGGGAGTCAGAAAAGCATTTTCATGAAATTAATACTTTCCTGTTAAGACTCAAGGATGACTGATTTGTTCAACATGCCTTAACAGAAAACTAACAGGAGAAGCCCATGAAATGCTAAATTATTGGAGTATAATAGTCATTTAAAATAACATTCAGCAAGGTATGCCAGATAAGTAATCAGATACATATCTTGTTTTATTTTTTCTTTATTTCGATAGCTTTAGGAGATACAAACAGTTTTTGGTTACATGGCTGAGTTGTATAGTGGCAAAGAAGTTTGGGCTTAAGTGTATCCACAACCCTACCTGTGCACATTGTACCCAATAAGTGATTTTTTATCCTTCCACCCCATTCCTCCCCAACTTCTGAATCTCCAATGTCCATTATATCATGCTCTATGCCTTTGCAGACCCTTAGTTTAACTCCCATTTATAAGTAAAAATATGTGGTGTGTGGTTTTCTGTTCCTGAGTTAGTTCACTTAGAATAATGTTCTCCAATTCCATCTAAGGTGCTGCAAAATACATTATTTCATTATTTTTGATGACTGAATAGTACTCCATGGTGTATATATACTACATTTTCATTAACCATTGATCGGTTGATGAGCATTTAGGTTGATTTCACATCTTTGCAATTGTGGATTGTGCTGCAATGAAGATATAAGTGCAAGTGTCTTTATTGTATAAATACCTCTGTTTTGATGGGTAGATATCGAGTAGTGGAGTACTCAAATCAAATGGTAGATTTACTTTCAGTTATTTAAGAAATCTCCATCTCAGTTTCGGGAGGTTGTACAAATTTGCACTCTCACCCACAGTGTACAAATGTTCCCTTTTATCTGCATCAGTGCCACCATCGATTGCCTTTTAATTGTTATCTATTTATCTATCTATCTAATTATCTATCTATCTATCTATCTATCTATCTATCTATCTATCTATCTATTTATTTATTTGTCAGACTCTTACTCTGTCACTGAGGCTGGGGGCAGTAGCACTGTCCCGGCTACCACAACCTCGACCTACTGGGCTCAGGTGACCCTTCTACTTCAGCCTTCCAAGTAACTGGAACTGCAGGCGCTTACCACTATGCCTGGCTCATTTTTTGATTTATTATAATACTAGGTCTTCCCAAGTTTCCCAGGCTGCTCTGAAACTCCTGGGCTCGGGCAATCATCTCGCCTCTGACTCCCAAAGTGCTGGAAATACAGACATGGGACACCGTGCCCAGGCTTGTTTTTTAATAATAGCCACTCTGACTAGTGTAAAGTGGAAATCATTGTGGTTTTCACTTCCCTGATGATGAGTGATGCCAAACCTGCTCGTATATTCTTGCTGTCCATTTATATATCTTCTTTTGAAAGATGTCTGTTCATGTCATTTGCCCACTTTTTCATGGGGAGATTTTCTTTTCTCTTGCTGATTCATTTGAATCTTTGTTGATTCTAGATATTAGGCCTTTGTCAGATGTATACTTTTTGAACATCTTCTCCCATTCTGTAGGTTGCCTATTTACTCTGTTGATTATGTCTTTTGCTGTGCAGAAGGTTTTTGATTTAATTATCACTTATTTATTTTTGTTTTAGTTGCATTGCTTTTGGGGTTTTAACCATAAATTATTTGCCTAGACCGAATCCAGAAAAAATTTCCTAGGTTTCCTTCTAGAATTTTTATGGTTCCGTGTCTGACATATGTCTTTAATCCATCTTGGGTTAATTTTTGTGTATGGGAGAGATAAGGTCAAGTTTTGTTTTCCTACATGTAGCTATACAATTTTCTCAGTACTATTTGTTGAAAAGGGTGTCCTTTCCCCAATGTATGCTTTTCTCTGCTTTGTCAGGATCAGTTGTTTTCTGTATTTGAGTTTATTTTTTCTGTATTTGAGTTTATTTCTGGAATCTCTACTCTGTTCCATTGGTCCATGTGTCTGCTCTTGTACCAGTACCATGCTGTTTTGGTTACTACAATGTGATGCCTCCAGCTTTGTTCTTTTAGCTTAGGATTGCTTTGGGTATCCTGACCCATTTTTGGTTCCATATAATTTTAGGACTTTTTTCTTAATTCTATAAAAAATAATGTTGGTAGTTTGATAGGAATTGCACTGAATCTGTATATTACCTTGGGTAATATGGTCATTTTAACAATGTTAATTTTCCAATTCATGAGTATGGGATGTTTCTCCATTTGTGTCCTCTACAATTTCTTTCATCAGAGTTTTGTAGAGATCTTTCACCTTCTCGATTAAATGTATTCTTAGATATTTTTGTTTATTGGCTGCTATTGTGAGTGGAATTGAGTTATTGATTTGATTCTCAGCTTGGCCATTAGTGTAGTATAGCAGTGCTACTAAGCTTTATTGAATTTATCTACCAAGTCCAGGAATCTTTTGGAGAAGACTTTAGAATTCTCTGGGTATAAGTTTATATTGTTGGGATACAGAGATAGTTTGATTTCTTCTTTTCCAATTTGGATATCCTTTATTTCTTTCTCATCCCTGATTGCTCTGGCTAGGACTTCCAGTAAAATATTGAACAGAAGTGGTAAAAATGAGCATCCTTGCCTTTTTCCAGTTCTGAGGGAGAATGCATTCAACTTTTCCTCCAATGACATTGGCTACAATGACATTTCCATATATAACTTTTATTATTTTGAGGAATGTTCCCTTTATACCTATTTTGCTGAGGGTTTTTATCATTTTCAAATGCTTTTTCTGTATTTATTGAAATGATCATATTTTTGTTTTTAATTTTGTTTATGTAGTGGATCACATTTATTGACTTGCATATATTAAACTACTGTTGCATCCCTGAAATAAAACCCACATGGTTGTGGTTAATTTTTTTTTAATGTGCTTTTGAATTCAGTTTGATAATATTTTGTTGAGGATTTTCACATGTGTGTTCATAAGAGATGTTGGTCTGCAGTTTCTTTTGTTGTGACTTTTCGTGATTTTGATATCAGACTGGCTTCAAAGAATAAGTTAGGGAGAATTCCCTCCTCTTAATCTTATGGAATAACTTCAGTAAAATTGATACCAATTCTTCTTTGCAAGTCTGTTAGACTTCAGCTGTGAGTTTGTCAGGTACTGGATTTTTGTTGTTATTATTGGGAGGTTTTTAATTACTATTTCAATTTTGCTATGGGTTATTGGTCTGTTCAGGGATTCTGTATCTTCCTAATTCAAGGTTGGGGGTTGTATATTGCCAATAATTTATTCATTTCCTCTAGATTGTCAAGATTTTTTTGTATAAAGGTGTTTTCTTTCTCTCTCTCTCTCTCTCTCTTTTTGTATTTAAAAATGTGGGGTACAATTCAGGATTATATATGCAAGTGGTCACCATACAGGTAAAGTTTGGACCTCCCTTTGTTCTCCACTTCACCTGCTGTGAGATCAGGTACCCTTATTTATGCTGTGTTCCCCTCACCAACCCAGCAGTATCTCGCTACTGCCGATCACTTTCTTATTGTATTATAGTAAATGTTCAGGGTCTGCTTATGAGTGTGAACATGTGGTATCCTGTACTTTGCTTCTGTGATAGATCATTGAGTATGACAGACTCTAAATCCATCCAAGTTGCTGGAAGTTCATATATCTGTCTTTCTTTATGACTGTATAATAGTCCACTGTGTCTATGTACTACATATTTAAAAATCCAGTCCAATTTTAATGGGCAACATGATCAGTTCCATGTTTTAGCTATTGTGAATAGAGCTGCAGTAAACATGTGTGTGCAAGTATCTTTTTTGTAGGATGATTTGAGTTCCTCCAGATATATTACCAATAGGTGGATTGCTGGGTCATATGAGAGGTCAATGTCTAGTTCTTTTAGAAATCGCCACACTGTTTTCCATAGAGGCTTGCATTGCCACTGGCAGTGTAGAAGCATTGCCTTTTCTCTGCATCCTTACCTGTATCTATTATTTTTTGACTTATTAATTATGGTCATTCTTACTGAGGTTAGGAGGTATCTCAATGTGGTTTTCACTTGCATTTCTCTGATTATTAGTAAGACTGAGCACCTTTTCATGTGTCTTTGTGTCTGTTGACTGACTGTGTGTCTTCATTTGAGAAGTGCCGATTCATGTCTTTTGCCCACTTTTTGTTTGTTTGTTTGTTTGAGTTGGAGTCTCACTCTGTCGCCCAGACTGGAGTGCAGTGGCTGCTCCCGGCCACCACGGCCTTGACCTGCTGGGCTCCGGCGATCCTTCTGCCTCAGCCTTCCAAGTAGCCGGAATTACATGCATGCGCTACCACACCCGGCTGATTTTTTGATTTATTGTAGAGATGACATCTCGCTGCCCAGGCGGGTCTCAAACCCGTGGGCTCAGGCAATCCACTCACCTCAGCCTCCCAAAGGCGTGGGATTACAGGCTGAGCCACTGAGCCCGGCTTGCCCATTTTTTAATGGGGCTATTTCTTTTAATCTTTTCAGCACATTTGAGTTCTTTGTAGATCCTGGATATTAGGGCTTTGCCAGATATACAATTGGTAAATATTTTTCCCCATTCTGTGGGCTGCCTCCCCACTCTCCTGATGGTTTCTTTTGCTCTGCAGAAGATTTTCAGTTTGATGAGGTCCCACTGGTCAATCTTATCTCTTATGGTATGGGCTTTTGGGGTTTTTGTCTAGAATTGGTTGCCAGTTCCAATTTTTATAAGGGTGTCTCCTGCATTTTTTTTAAGGTTCTTGTAGTTTGAGGTTTTATGTTTAGGTCTTTGATCCATTTGGAGTTGATTTTTGTTTATGGTGGTAGGTAGGGATCCTGTTTCAATCTTCTGCACGTGTTCAGCCTGTTATCTCAGCACCATTTACTGAATAGGTTCTCCTCTTCACAGTGGTTGTTGGTGGAGGATTTGTCTAAGATAAGTTGATTGAGAAATTGAGGTTTTGCTTCTGGAATCTCTATCCTGTTCCATTAGTCCATAAGCCTATTCTTGTACCAATACCAGGCTGTTTTGATTATTATAGGCTTACAGTAAATTTTAAAGTCTGGAAGTGTGATATCGCCCACTTTGTTTATTTTGATGAGGATTGTTTTGGCTATTCATGGTTGTTTATGTTTCCATATGAATTTATGTATTGTTGTTTCCAGATTTGAGAAGAATGAGGTGGATAACTTACCAGGTATTGCTTTCAATCCATAGATTGTCTATGGTAGTATAGACATCTTAACAATGTTGATTCTTCCTATCCATGAGTATATAATATTTTTCCATTTGTTGTGTCTTCTTTGATTTTTTTTCAGCAGTGTTTTGTAGTTTTCATTGTAAAGGTCTTTCACTTCTCTGGTTCAGGAGATGCCGAGGAATTTCATGGTTTTTTGTGGCTATTGAGAATAGGATTGTACTTTTAATTTGTTTATCGGACTGTTTGTTGTTGATGTATAAGAATGAGATTGTCTTTTGTACATTTATTTTGTACCCTAAGATTTTGCCAATGTCCTATATCAGTACAAAGAGGTTTTTGACAGATTATCTTGGATTTTTGAGGCATAGGATCATATCATCAGCAAAGAGGACTAACTTAAATTCATCTTTTCCTATTTGGATACCCCTGATTTCCTTCTCTTGTCTAATTGCTCTAGCTAGGATTTCCAACACAATGTTGACCAGGAGGAGTGGGAGTGAGCAGTGCTGTCTTCTGCTTTTTAGAGGAAATACTACTAGCTTTTGTCTGTTAGCAATATGTTGACTGTGGGTTTTTCAGAGATGGCACTTATTGTTTTGAGATATGTTCCTTCTACACCTAGGTGTTTAAGAGTATTTTTCAAGAAGGGATGTGGATTTTATTAAAAGCTTTTTCTGCATCTAATGATATACTCATGTGCTTCTTATATTTACCTCTGTTGATGTATTTAATTAAGTTTATGGTCTTGAGGATGTTGAACCAGCCCTGCACCCAGGGGAAGAAGTCTACCTGATCATGGTGAATTATTTTTGAGATATGAATATGATTTCCAAGAATATTGTTGAGAATTTTTGCATCTATGTTCATCAGGGATATTGGCCTATAGATCTCTTTTTTTGTTGGATCTTTACCTGGTTTGAGTATCAGTGTGGTACTAGCTTCATAAAATGATTAGGGGAAATTCCATCTTTTTCAATTGCCTGTCGTATTTTCAATAGGAATGATATCAGCTGCTCTTTGTATGTTTTTTAGAATTCTACCAGGAAAGCATCTGGTTCAAGGTTTTTTTGTTTGTTTATTTGTTTGTTTTTTGTAGGTAGTTTTCTTATGACAGAGTCAATTTCCTGGGTTGTTTTGGTCTGTTTAGAGTCTCAATATCTTCTTGTTTTAACCTTGGGAAGTTGTATGATATCAGAAAGTTCTCCATTTCATTTAGGTTATCAAGTTTGTCTCCACCACAGGTGTGCATAGTAATCTTTGATAATCTTTTGTATTTATTTGGGGTCAGTTATGATTTGATCTTGTGCGTTTCTGATTGTGCTTTTTGAGCTTTTTCTTTCTTTCTTGGTCTTTCTGTCTAGGAGTCTATCAATCTTGTTTATGCTTTTAAAGAACCAGCTTTTAATTTTGTTGATTTTTTTCTATGATATTTTTGTCTTCTATGACCTATATTTGGGTTTTTACTTTGGTGATCTGAATTTTTCTGCTGAAGTTAGGGTTTTGGTGGTCTTGTCTTTCTAGCTCTCCTAGGTGACTTGTTAGGCTACTAACATGCGATCTTTCTATTTTCTAGATGTGTGTTCATAGAGATTTAAATTCCCCTCTTTGAATTCCTTTGATGGCATTCCAGAGATCTTGGTAAGATGTTTCTTCATTTTCACTTGTTTTCAGGAATCTTTGAATTTCTGTTTTGATTTACATGTTGACCCAGGAGTCTTTCACCATCATACAGTTTAGTGTCCACGTCTTTGTGGCTGTTGGGGAAATTTTGTGGTGTTGATGTTTATTTTTATTCCACTGTCATCTGAGAAGATGCACTGCAGTATTCTGATCATATGAAATTTGTTTATCGCTTGATTTATAGCCAAAGATGTGATCAACCTTGGAATACATTCCATGTGGTGATGAGTAGAATGTATAGTCTGCTGTGGTTTGGGGGTGGGGTATTCTGTAGGTATCTATTAAATCCATTTGGTCAAGTGTCAAGTTGAGTTTCTGGATCTCTTTGTTGATTTTTTTGCCTTAATAAGCTATCTAGGGGTGTTAGTAGAGTATTTTAGTCCCCAGCTATGATAGTATTAGAATCAATATCTTTTTTTAGTTTACTTAGTAATTACTTTATAAATGCTATTTCTCCTGTGTTGGGTGCATATATATTTAGGATGAATATTTCTTGTTGATGAATCAAACCATTTATCATTATGCAGTGTCCTTCTGTATCTTCTTTAATTTTTGATAGCTTAAAGGTTTTTTTGTCTGATATTAAGATCACAACTCCTGTCTTCTTTTGTGATCCATCTACCTGGAAATTTGTTTTCTATCGCCTAATTTTGAGTCTGTCGGCATCCCTCATGGTGAGGGTGTTTCCTGGATGCAGCAAATTGTTGGGTTATTTTACTTTATATATTTTTTAATCCAGTTGCCTTTCTATATCTTTTCAGTGGTGCATTTAGTCTGTTCATATTCAGGTTGATTATTGAAATGTGAGTATTTATCCCTGTCATGAGGTTTTTATAAACCTTCCCCCCCCCTTTTTTTGTTTGTTTCCTTTTAACTTTTGGGTTGATGTTTGTGTGTGTTTTCAAGTTTGCAGTCATGATATATTCTCTGTTGAGTCTGTGTTCTCCTAATCTCTTGATAAGTTTGTGGTTTTTCTTTCTTTTTTTTTTGCCCCTTTCTTCTGTGCTTAATACCTTTTTAAGCATCTCATGTAGAGCTTGTCTGGAAGCTGCATAATCTCTTAGGGATTGGATGTCTGGAAATAATTTTATTTCTTCATCACCAATGAAGCTGAGCTTGACTGGGTAGGAAATTCTTAGTTCAAATTATTTATCTTTAAGGACTTTGAAAATTGGACTCCAGTCCCTCCTAGCTTGTAGAGTTTCTGCTGATAGTTCTGATGCTTTTCTGACTGATTTTCCCTGGTAGGCAATCTGATCTTTCTCTCTCGCTGCCTTTAGGATTTCCTCTTTTGTACCTTCTTTGTATAGGCAAACTACTATGTGTCTGGGAGTTGATCTTCTCATTTGATGTCTTATGGATATTCTCTGTATCACTTGTGCTTGAATGGTCACATATCTGGTGATATGGGGAAAGTTTTCTTGTATAATTACCTGGAATATTTGCTCTAAGGTGTTCTTCATTTCCCTTTCTTCATCAGGGATGCCAATCAGGATTAAGTTTGGCCTCTTGGTATAATCACACATATCTTGAAGATGTTCTTTCTGAGTTTTCTTTTTATGTTTTTTTTTTTTTTTTTTGGCAGATTGGGTTGATCCCATGTTTTGGTATTCAAGCTCTGAGATTCTTTCTTCTGCTTGATTAATTCTGCTTTCCTTGCTTGTCATCTTGTTATTTATTAACTGGATGAATTTTTTTTGGCCAAAATCTCTGTCACAAGTTCCTTCAGTGTTGTGCCTTGTCTTTCTTGAGTCGTATTCACTCTTTCCATCCATTTTCTAATCCCTATTTTATTCTGGGACCAGTCAATGGTGACTTCCTTCATTTGAGCTCTGAGGTCTGATTTTTCAGGCATTGTCTCTGATACACTGGGAATTACCTGTGTTCGTCCATTGATTTTTTTCCTTCCTCATTTGTGAAAGATCTCTTTCTTTTTTCTTTGGTTCCTTTTTTTCAGTGGCAGTGGGAGGGGCTTTCACTTGTGTTGTTTGCTCAGTCCTCTATTATTCTTTGATCAAGACTCTGAATTTGTTACAGTTTGAAACAGGTTGGAGGCTGGAAGCTTTGCTGTCTTTTGCAGTTTTGAGAATTGAATAAGGTGGAAGAAATGGAGATAAAATTCAGAAACTATGTGCAAATCACAGTGTTCACTGACTGGGGTATAGGTCCCACGAGACCCACTCCCCACCACCATGCTATATAATGATACAATGGGTACACGTGCGTATCCCCTGTGTCCAAGATAAAGTTACAGCAATGAGGAGAACAGAGAAAATTAGAATAAAATAGGACAGAAAACACACACACACACACACACACACACACACACACAGAAACAACAGCAGAAACCAAAGCAAAAAACACTAAAGCCCATACTCACACACAAACAAACAAAAACTGAAACAAACAGGAAAAAATCAAAACAAAACAAAACCCAAAGGAAACAAAACAGGAAAACTGAACACACACATACCCAACACAAAGCAAAAGAAGAACAAAAAAAGGAGGGGTGGATGCATCTGAACTCTCACATATATATTCACACACACATTAAACTAAAAAAAAAGAGTAAAACTAAGAAAAAAAACAAAAAAGAAAAACCTGTAAAATGAATACTCAATCATTCATATATACACAAAAACAGAAGAAGAAAGAAAGAAAAAGAAACTTTTAAAAAGGGGTTAATGCAAATCAAACCCTCATATACACATTCACAGAGATAAACAAACAAATAAATAAATAAAGTTCTAGGCACTAAGCACCCTCTTGTGGCAAGTTCTGAAATTGTGCCTATCAGTTGCTCACAGCTAGGCTCCTCTACTGTCTCCAGTGGAGCTGTAGCCTCATTCACAATCTCCTCAGCACTGGCTCAGCAAAGGAGGGGGTGGTGGTGGGAGTGGGTGTGGCCTCTTTCCTCAACTCCTACTCTCATGTGGTTGGGGGGTCCCCTCCAGTGTGTAGGTGCAGGATTGTCTCCTACTCAAGTACTGGTGGAGGACACCTCAACCATGCTTATGCTGAAATACAGTCCTTTTTTGTGGCTGCCATCCAGGCTCTACCTGGTTTCATCCTTCTAAGTTGCCCCAGCAGTGTGGATCTGATGTTCAGAGAATTGCTTGGGAGGAAGGGGTTGGGTCAGCCCCAAGTTCACTGCTGATCTCTTAGGGTGGTCTTCCTTGTCCTTTTCTGGTTACAGCCTTTGTCCCACAACTGAATCAAGGTAGGAGTTAGAGTGCCTGAGTCTCCATACTCGTCCTGTCCCTCTGAAGTTGGGGTTTTCAGGATATTCCCTCTGGATCATGATCAGACCTTGAATATTTAACCTGCTGGTCACAGAGATTGGATCTGTTGCTCCATGGTGAGTAACCTGGGATACTTCCCTGCCCAGTTTTCAAGATGAAGACAGGGTGCCTATTTCATATTCTCT
This sequence comes from Carlito syrichta, assembly GCF_000164805.1. NCBI lineage: Eukaryota > Metazoa > Chordata > Mammalia > Primates > Tarsiidae > Carlito > Carlito syrichta. Next base: position 855,405 of record NW_007247120.1, read on the forward strand.
GGTGAGGTTCTGCTTCTGGCTACCTCTCCTTCTTCCGCACCCCTTGTAGTCAGTTTCTGGCCAGGTGCTGCAGTAGTGAGGCAGAGCCTGAAGCCAGCAGTCACTCCCTGATGATCTTTCCCAGGAAGGGCTTTGTTGAATTTTTTAAATGACAGTTGACTTCTACACCCCAGGAAGTGCTAGAATCCAGTTACCAACCACTTCACCAGGAGAGCCATGGCTACTTGCTTCCAAGTCTCCGTTAAGTCAGCCATTTATGTACCCCCTTACAGACATATATGCAAAATTGTTCATACACTCACTCACTCACAGAGGGACTTGTATAGTCTTACTGGCTCTGCTGCCATTTTCTCAGGGTCCTTGAGTTGTTCTTAATAGTCACAGATGATCTTTTGAATTTCTGTTGAGTCATTTTCAGTTTTGATTGGATTAATTTTAATCTTCTCTCTTCATTTCAAAATTAATCTAGCTAGTGGTCTATCAATTTTATCATTTCAAAGAATCAACTTTTTGTTTCATTGATCCTTTGTATGTTTTTGTTTCATTAAATTCTGCTCTGATTTTTTTGTTAATTCTTTTCTTTCTTCTGCTAGCTTTGGATTTAGTTTGTTTGTTTTTCTACTTCCGTGAGGTGTGACATCAGGTTGTCAATATGCAATCTTTCAGTCTTATTAATGTAGGCCTGAAGAACTATAAATATTTTCTGAGCACAGCTTTGGCTGTGTCCCAGAAATTATGATGACTTGTTTAATTGTTGCAATTCAATAAGTATATACATATTTTATACCTAAAATTAGAATGCACGTGATGATCTCATCAATAGCATACAATAGAAAATAATACAATTAGAATAATTACCAATGTAGTTTGATCTTCTCAAACATTATTTGGCTTAAAAAAACCATCCATTTTTCTTGCATAATATCTTTACTATATGCTAAAGACCAGAGAATTAATATTATATTTTACTACACATCCAGGACACTTTTTAAAATGTATTAAGGAATTTTAGATGTTAGGAAAGAGCTGAGTTTAAGCTGCATAAGTATTTTTAATGTGTTTTTATTTTTCTTTAAAAAGTAACTTTCCTGACTTGCTTTGAGTAATCAATAAAGTATAGGTATAAAAACAGTTGCTTCAATGGGACACCATATGAAAACAGTAAAAACGTGACAATTTTATATTTTGAAGATCATTCTATAACAATTTGAGCAACATAATAGATGACTTAGCTTTCTGCATATTCCGTATTTTTTTCAATAATTCAAGAAATTTTATCCTTTACACTTCTGGATTTTGCTTATTTTGTTTTCATATGTTTTAAGTGATGAAATGCATTGACATGTTAATGGTAAAAGAACAATATTATACATTTATCAAACACATGGAATGTACTCATGAGGCATAAATCTTAAACTATGAACTACAGCTAATAATGCATCAAAATTGATACAATGTTAACAAGTGTACCACAATAATGTAAGAAATTAATAATAGGGGGAAACTGTGGAGCTGTGTGGGAAGACTGTATCTTTTGCTTAATTTTTATGTAAACCTGAAACCTCTCTAAAAAGCAAAATACATTATTAAAAATGCAATATTACATTTTGGGAAATATTACATTTAAATAATACTCATGAAATATTTTCACTTACATTGCTATTGAATACTTTAATGGATGACTATGTCACCATTAGTTTTCAAAATATTATTTTTATAATAAATGAGTAAAAACATATTAAATCATGAAAAATGTTTAAATTCTTAAATACTCTTCTAGTGTAAAATGGATTATATTTTTTTCATATAGAAATGATTGCCTATATGTTAATTAGCTTGATTTAATAGTTTTACAGTATATGCATATATCAAAAGAGTATATTGTATACTGTAAATATATATAATTTTCATGTCAGTTACAACCTAATAAAGTTGGCCAAAAAATAGTTAATTAGGAAATTGACCTAGGGAAAAATAAGTGATCCTTTGATTCATTTGTAAAAGTTGTATTTTGAAAAATCAAGATGATATTCTCAAAAAAATTTCATATATATTTAAAATAGATTTCTTCAAACACATACCCAGGTGCTAACCTATTTTTTCTACATTACTACATTTATACAAATATGATGTTAAGTAGAATCAGTGTTTGCATATTGTTTGAATCAGTTTGATCAGCCTAATGAATGAAAGAGACATCAATGTGACCATCAGAGGTATCATTTATGTGCAGAGAGAGTGATGGGCATTGCTGCAGATCCTCTCATTTGTGGTGGTGTTTCTGGTTCCCTTGGACGTCTGCCTTTGTATCTTAGGCTGGCTGACCCTGGTCTGATTACTCCCTGATATCTGAAGTGTTCTTTGACAGCATACATTTTACCTTGGCGGGAGTGTAGTAACTACATTTCTGCTGCTTTTGTTATTTCTTTTTTCATTTTTTTCCTCCAATTCTATTTGGTTTATCTATAAAATGCAGGCACTATTGAATGCTGCAACCCATATATGTACTTATGCTGAAACTAGCTCTCTGGAATAGGAATATGCAAACTTGGTAGACTGTCAAAATCCTATAAAGAGTTTTAAAGAAGTATAGATTCTGTGCCCTACTCCAAAACCAAACGATTCAATTATTTTCAGAGGTGAAACTCAGAAATTTCTATTTTAATAATTACTTATAAATGATTGTAATTAGAAACCACTGAGAAAGTAATTTGACATGGGATGAGATTTGTGTGTCTGTGTGTATTTATGTTTGTGTGTGTAATTACTGTCCTAAAACTCTATCTTATTAGGCAAGTGCTCTTTCTTCTATGATTATTTCTTGACTTTTAATATAAATATTTCCTGGAAAAAAAACAAAAACCTGTTTTCTTTATCTGCTGACCTGGGCTTTATCCTTATTATTGCATTGTAGTGATATGGATTTTTATTTGGTCAGCGTAAAGAGTGTTGGCTCTGCAGAGCTGGCAAGCCAAATGCTGAGAATGTCTCAGCTCTGTTCCAGAGTCTCGCTCTCTGCCAGCAGCTCTCTCACTTCTACTGGTTCTACCAACTCTGTAAGCTGGCAAGCCAGCCCTCTGGGGTGCACAGCTCTTCAGCTCTGATGAACTTCAGTGGTCCTTCAATCCAGGTTTTTGTCTTGTACCAGGAAGAATGAGGGACACAGAAGGCTAGAGGGTGAGAAGGTAGGATTTTTTGAGAAGCCAAAAAAGCTCCTGTATCAGGAAAGGACTCAAGGCGGTTGCCAATGTGGGGTGAAACCTGGTGCGTCTATAGTCATAAGATTGAGCTGATTGGCTAGCATTAGCAGAGTTGATTGGTTGGCACTAGCTGTGCTGGTTGGTCAGTTCTAAGAACCAATCAGCTGGAGATAAAGGATTAGTAGTGAGCTGATTGGTTGGCGCTTAGCAGTGAGCTGATTGATTTGTTTTCCAATCCTGGCAGTGAGTGTTTTAGCTCTAGTGTGAGCAGTTTGTAGTCAGTTTGCGAGGCCTGTGGGGAGTTTGTTACTTTGTAACTGGGGACCCACCCTGTCTGTCTAGTTGTTCTCTAGCTACTTAGTTTTTCTCTATTAGTAGTTTATTATTAATTACTCTCATTATTTTCCTAGTCAAATACTCACAACACTGAATGTACAGAGTAGTTTTATAGGTTATGTTTCCAATCTTTACAGAGACCACAAGACAAGCAGAGTGCCACCAAAGGTGTTCAACTCAGGTTCAACCTAACATTTCAAATGCCCTAAAATAGCAATTAAGTGATGTTTAGGTATTTTATGCATAGATATTGATATTTTCTTAGGCAACTTTTTCTTCCTTCTTCCACATACCTCTATACCCTTGTTTTCTCTAAATTGTATCATCAATGACTAACATGAAGATTTTAAAAATATCAAAAGTAATCTTTTCACAAGTTCAAGGAATAACATAAAAAACAATGAGTTATGAATATTGAACTCTCATTTTTGGCCCCATAGTAGTAATTTAACTGCTTTCCAATGAGCACAGACAGAGCCTTCAAATATTCTGCACTGTAAAACAATGATTGTTATAAAAGTTGAAATCACCTTGTCATTATCATTCTGACAGAAAATCAAGGTAAGGACCAATTGAGAAGAAAATTAGAAGTGTTAAAAAAGCTTTTCAATTATCAGTGATTGAAAATTTAATATGTACAAGTCACTGTGCTAATTTGTTCACAAACCTTTAAAAATCTCTCACATATATATAACTGCCAGGCAAATTCTCTAGCACAGAAAATGCTGGAAGTTGATTTTATCTGGACATTTAATGTACATCATGCTACAGTAAATACATTGACCAATTTTTGCATTTAAAATAGGTTTGTATGTTGTCAAGTCAACTGGTTCATTGTTTTTTGTTTGTTAAAATTGACTGACACACACAATAGGAAAGAAAGTTTTAAAATATATATTGCAGGTACTAACTTATCCACTTCTTGTCTAAATGAACTGAATAATCATTGGATTGAAACAATAAAAAATATTATTCTACCTAGTTTTTTAAAGAAGAAAGGCATTCATTGCCATTAATATTTATAAAATTAACTCTAAATCTATCAAACCACCTGATGAATATCTTAAGTTTTTTTTGTCTTGAAACCTGTCTTTACACCTAATGTACAATCATATACTAATGGTAGCTTCCACATCAAACAGTAATATTCAGTAATAAACAGAAACTGAAAACTAAAAGGGGGAAAAGAAAGATAAAGAAAAAGCAAGTGCAGCAGTCCAATATGCAGTGGGCCACAAATCCCATGGGTGCAATGCATAATGGCCCTGATGTCAGCAACTCCAAACCCTCTATTCTGATGAACAGAAAAAGCCAATCACATACTGTTTCCCAAAGCGATCCCAAGCAGTGTACATGGAGCAATAGCTGTAAATGGAGTCCCAACAGACTTATTCAAACATGCAAATTAACAACATTGAAAAGCAATGTATAGTAATCAGGTCCCATTTAGTAGTGTAACATCAGCTGGGACACAATAGCTGTCTGTGTATCCTGTAGACTGTTTGTGTTGGTAATAGCCACCACGTGAATAATTAAGCACTTTAAACAAGTCAACCATTTAAGCTGTCCTACAAGTTGGGAGTGAAAAGCAAAGCTGGAACAAAGAGCAATAACAAGCAGCCATTAGCCTTGATAACACTGGTCCACCCAAAAGCATATGTTACCCCAAATGAGAGCAGGTTGTAGGTTTCACCTGCACTTTGGATGTTTGCTTTATTAGCATTCTGCACATTTAAATAACTTAAGTCTTACTATATTTTCTGCAGTCATAATTAGTAATAGAAGCTGTCTTTTTCTAATTTATTTTTTATCTGTGAAATATATAAATAAATGTTTAATAACTAACTTAAAATAGTCATCTTGTTACTGATTTCAGTCGGCTCATTTTTCTAACTGCATAACTAACTTTTTAATATTTGTAAGCTGGCACTTCCTGGCACTTTATAATCACATGTGATAGGGTCAACATTTCGGGAGCTTGTGCTTCCCAGTATAACCATGCAAATGAACTTTGAAGAAGCAGACTTAATCTGTTTCGAGTTCTGGTGTGTGTAACTGGGATAGATTTGTGGAGATTCTATTTTTATTCAGTTTGCAAATACTACAAAATATCATAATTAAAGTGGCTGTCTAAGTCAGTTACTTCTTTCCAAATGAGAAGGCTGTATAACCAAATTTTCTAACTTATTCTTGATAACATTCTATATACCTCATTGCAATGAAGCTAAAAGGACAATTGCTTCACCATTTGGAGATAGTTATTCTATTTATCCTCAGTCCTTCACTCCTCAAGGCTAAATAATTTAAATCCCTTTAGTCTTTCTACATAAGTATGTTTTTAAAGTGCTTCACCAGTTTTGTGCCTGTTCTCTGAACCCTTTCTAATTTATTCATATCTTGGAGCTGCATTGATATTTTAGTATGGCCTTTGCCTCACACAATCCTGCCAGGTCACTGTGGTCAGTGTTTCCTCTAATTTTTTCCAACCATGTATAGGCTGGGTGACAAGGGAGCTGCTGAGATAGTTGGGTAATGTCGGGGTGTCAGCAGGGTTACTGACTCACCTGGATATCATAACTGGGACAAGGATGTGGACCAGTGAACTCTCCTGAGGGTTCAGATCTGGTATGAATGATGCATGAGACTCTTGTAGTCACTTCTGAGTTACCCCAAGAAAGTGAAACTTTACAAACTGCTACATAGATATTCAACTTGAGAATATAGTGACCCAGAGGACTTCACAGATGTCAACCATCACAAAAATTATTTAATGTATCTTTAACCTAAATACTAAGCTTTCAGCTTCCTGCTAAGTGGCCAGAAATTTATCTTTGAAAATTTACTTGTAAGTCCTAACAGTTGAAGACTTTTCAGGTGTCTTCCTACAGAAGCAAGATAATACTCAATAAGTTTAGTTCCTCTAATGCCCTTCTTTGCTATTTGAGAAGTCAGATTTAAAGTAATAGGGGTCATTTTCATATTATTTCCCTCAATTGCCTTGAGCTTCAAGATCAACTGTCTTTTCTCTGTCAGCATGTAGTTCAAAGCAGTTGAGCAAATGATATTAAAATAGTCTGGTTTTTATCTGATTAAAAATAGCCTAATCTTGTATGATATTAGGGAAAGCAAGGAGGATGCAGTAGAGGTAGATTATCAAAACAGATGAGTTAGGGAAGAAGTATTTGAGGGTACTATTAAGAGAGAGTGGAGAAAAACATAGTAAGATTTCAGTGAGAAAGAAGACAAGACAGCTGGCTAGAGGCTATCAGTGCCTAATTAGGCCTTGGGAATTGGAGGAAAATGCTCATATAAAATACTTTTTTTTTTTTTAAGAGCACAGTGAAGCAATAACGTAAATAGGTGGATTATAGAGTATGGAATGATTGCAAATCAGGCTGAATACTATTGCATGATACATCAGGAATATTATGTGACTAACCAAGAACATTAAGAAGCAAGATGTTAGAGGGATCAACTGAAACATTTTCAAAGGCTGCCACTTAATGAGAAGGAACTGTCCCTTACTCTGTGATGGTACGAAATTCTCTTTCAGTGCATTTGTTACCTGGCACAGGGCCAATCAGTTCCTGGCAATCAGTTTAGAACTTTTTGTAGTAAACAAGTGGAACTTCATGAAGTTGCTAACTTGTAAACATTAATGTAGCTACAGAAAGCATCAGACATTCCCTATTGTATCAATTAAATGTGTATGATATATATGCATTTGTTTTATCTGGATCCATTATTTTCAGTAATATTGTCATATTGCCTGAGAACATGATGAATGCAATGGAAAAAAATAAAGTCTAAATATACATAAAGAAGCAAAATAATCCAATAGTAAGAGATTATATAGGTCAGAGATATTTTGAAATAAAAGTCAAAATAGCTATGTAATAGCAACTCTAAAGGTCTTGCTCAGCATTAGATTAAAACTTGCTATCCCAATTGACTCATTTTATAAGATAATTGAATTAGATTCAAACAATTGATCTAAACATTTTTTTGGTGAATAGAACTGTACGTTCCTTCTTCTTTTGTTTCCAATTATTTTTAATGCATAATTTTATTTTTCTACATTATCTCTCATTTCATTCTAAACATAAAAACCTAATCATACCTGTGTCTTTCTACTAATGAGAAGGGAAAACTTTAGAATGAGATCTTTTTATTTTACAAGGCAATTTCTATTTCCTTAACCAACACAGAATATCTTAATTAGAGTAGATGGCAACATTATTTTGATACTGAAAGCTGTGCTAAAAAGCTATGATCTCTATTAATCCATAAAGATTACTGGACAGCATGCAAGTCCCTAATGAAACCAAGACTACTTGAAAAATATTAAGCCAATTTTCAATGCAGTATGTTCCAATTTTCATTCTGTAATAAAAACATTAAAATTCTAATAACTAGAAGATTGAGATATTTTATATAACTTCTTCACAATGACACCTATGTCTTTGTGAAATATTTAACTTGCTCCTATCCTTAAGCAATTTAAACACACTACAAAAAAATTTCACCAGGTTTCATGAAAGAAATAATACTTTATTTGGTTTTGATTAATTGCTATTCAGGGAAGATTCAGAATTATGATATACATAACTATAATTTCTTTTTTTTTTGTTGTTAAGTAAGTATTTTGAGACCAGAGCAAAACAATAATGTACAATCTGGAAACATTACTACTTTCCCTTTAAAAGAGGAAAGGCGTTAGTCTGAAGTTCTGGTTCAGAAGAATTACCTGTTAGTTTACTAAAGATTAAGGTAAAAGAATAGAAGATTTCAATATACTGGAAGCAAAATTGGTTTTACAAGTTAATATAATTTATCTGGTTGAAAATAGTTTTTATGGCTAAATGAACGAGTTTCATCTGGTAGTCATCATTTAGCTATTTAACCATTCATTAGATTTCATTTGTTCAAAAAGTATGTTCATTGGAGTTTTGAAGAAGGATTCATTCAGACTAGTGTACAAAAGTGATCTGAAGTTCTAACTTTCTTTTTTCTTCTTGTTTAAAAACAGGGTTTTGCTCTGTCACCCAGACAAGAATGCAGTTGTGCGATCAATAAACTCGAACTCCTGGGCTCAAGCCATCTCCCTGCCTCCCCCTACCAAATATCTGGTACTACAGGCAGGCACCAGCACACCCATGTTAATTAAGAAAAATTTTTTTGTAGAAGTCGGGTCACACTATGATGGTATTCAACTCTAGAATTTCTTTTATAACTTTCAATTTTCTTCTTTGGTTGAGAAGTTCTTTCATTTTTTGATTTCATATAGTTTTCTAAAATTAATTCTAGAGCATTTTAATTAACAGTTCTTTGATTTATAATCTATTTACCATTTAATTTTGTATCTCATATTGAATGGTTACCAAACTTTTTTTCTTCTATAGTATCACCATAATCATTTGTTGAATAAATCAGGTTTTCTTTCCTATTTAACTGAAATATTGCTTGTATTATTTATTCAGTTCTCACATTTTCGATCAATTCATGAATTTTCTGTTTCATTAATTGATATGTTTATTTCTATGTAATAACCAAATCAATTTTATTAGAGTGACTCTAGAAGTTTTATGATATATAATATATAAACTTGGAGTTGTCACAAGTTATATTATAAACTATATTATGATATATAATAAAGTATATTATGATATATAATATATAAACTTGGAGTTGTCACAAGTTTAAACATTTCATAATCATAACTAACATTTTTATTATACTGAAATAACTCTTCCAAGAAGAATAGAGATTTATTTTTGTGTATTAATCTTATTTTCAATTCTATGTAAGATTGTATATTATTATGTAACATTTAAATATTTCTTACCAAACATATCTATATGTTTCACACTTTTGTGCTACTAAGAGTTGACTAAAGTAAAACCCTAGTTTAAACAAAATTGCCTTCAATCCATTTTATTGTTAATTGTAGTAATTTTTACTAATGTCTGTTGAACTTTCTATGTATCTTATCATAACATCTATGGTTAAAAAACTAAACATTGCATCTCTTCTTTTTAAAGTTTCCACAAAGTTCTTCATTTTCTTATCTTACAAATTTGACTTTCATTGACATCAATTTGGAACCTGATTTATATAATTTGAAATCCTAATAATTTCTTTATGACTCAATTAAAATTAAAGTCTAATATAAAGAATGCATATCTCTGACCATCTCCTTATATTTAATTAATAGTTTTAGTGATTTTTCTTTAATTACGATAATTCTTACTATAGTTTTCTATGAGCAGGTTTAGTAGTACTTAAGTAGATTCTTTCTCAGCTTCCCTTGCAGCTGCAAGCTACACAAGTGAATTGAAGTCTAGCAATCAGATGCATTTTTATGAGAATAAAATTTAGAAGTGGTTAATATGAGGTAATGGCTTCTTGTAGGGAGGCTGATCTTAGAAGTAAAACAGTTCAGTTTTGCCATTGCTAGCAGAGGAAGTTCTTCTGACCCACGGTTCTGAATTTCATAGATGCTTAGAAGCAGTGGAAGTATAGTTTTCCATTAAAAAGACCCTTCAGTGGTTGACATGATTCCTGGTAGGTAGACTGTGCTATGGCTCTCTATCTTTTCCAGAGATGTACAAACTACTCATTCTTACTACATTTGTTTCCTATTTAAAGTGGCCAAAAAAGATGTTCTATAACTCTCAACTCTGTGCGTCGCAATGATTGGTCACAAGACATGAAACAGACAATGAAGTCTGAAAAAAATATGAATTTGGGATTGATTTTTCTGAACTGGTTTGGATTGGAAGCAATAAGAATACAATTTATACTAGAGTGTGGGAACCTAATGCTTTTTGACAGCCATGGCCATTCAGTGACTTTTTACGTTGCTAATGAAAACCATGGTTTTGACTTACTGAATCGCTTCTGGCACAGACTATTATGACGAACACAAGAAATACACTGGACCACCAGATTAATCAAATGCTTCATACAGTGCTGGGGAGCTTAATAGAAATGATAGACTCAGAGTTTGGATTTTTAGCTTTAAAATGGTCAGACTTGCTTAAAATAATATCTTTACATCTTGAACTTAAAATATAACATAGCTAAAATTTAAATCCATAGTAGGAACCTGTGGGTTGCTGACTTGTGATATATAAATTCAGAATATCATGAGGTCTCTATGTAAAGATCAAATTTTTTGTTATAGAAAAGTGGGCATAATATTAGAATCTGGTCAAGTGAGAGAAAGTAGACAACTCAAAGAGTTCCCAGATCCCTCGGGCCGCCCATTCGCTCACATCTTGTGAGGTTGCTTTGCCTTTGGATCCCTCTAATAACTTTCCCTAAGGCAGATATCTTGCAAACAAAAGTCAACTATCATACGCCATTTTCTCCAGACCTCATTTCCTTTAGCTTTTGGGGGTCAGTTTTATGATCAAACTCAGAATAAGACTTATATGTCAAATAGAATTGTAAGCATATTTTTATTTACATCTGTTTGATCCTGGATATATACATGGCAATAAATACAAGTACAGGACCAGGAAGAGAGAAACAGGACTAAAGAGTTGTCTAAGTTTTCCACTGTGTGTATACTTACCAGGTTCTCTAGTTTCAGAGAGTAATTTTGAGTAGCTAGGAATGGTTCTAATTTTTGCTATCCCTGTTAACTGACACATTCTCAGTGGTATTCTAAATTAAATAGTGGAGATGCTCAGACTTCTGTGTTGTTATGTGAAGAAAGGACTCCAAAGACTAGAGACAGGAATGTTAGAGTGAATTTCTTTTGTATAGTGTGTCTGCCTACCCCTGTCCATGGGCTGAGCACACCTGTGCAATATCCTTTTCACAAAGAAATTGAGATACGTCTGTGAGAGGAGTGCCCACAGAATGGGAAAATTGTGTGAGGATGATTCTCTGAAGGCCTTGGACGGAAGTAGGAGACCCCAGCCCCTGAACAAGACTCTCTCATTTGAATGTGGAGATTGAGATCTTAGGGTAACAGAAGTCAGTAGCAATACTTGACTGCCAGATGAAATTTTTTAAAAAATTGTTAATATAATAGTTATTATAGTCAGAGAGAAAACCAAGTCATTTTACACATAAGGATGTTTGGTAGTGACTAGTCAATGCACATGGCCTGGTACAAAAATAGATGCGCAGTCTGTTAAAGTTCTACAGGAGCTATAATACAAAAAAAAAAGTAATAATAAGATAAAGGGTCATATAACCAGAATTCTGGAGTGAGTTACCAACAAAAACGATTTCCCTCATCAAGACACTAATTTCATGTTCTCCCCAATCTGTTCCCACCCCCTCTCCAACCTCCATTGCCTCTGTGAGGAGTGAGCTCAAAATAGAATAGTTGCAGCCAGGCTCGGTGGCTCAGCCTGTAATCCCGTGCCTTTGGGAGGCTGAGGTGAGTGGATTGCCTGAGCCCGCGGGTTTGAGACCTGCCTGGGCAACGAGACCTCATCTCTACAATAAATCAAAAAATCAGCCGGGCATGGTACCGCACACCTGTAGTTCCAGCTACTTGGAAGGCTGAGGCGGAAGGATCGCTGGAGCCCAGCAGGTCGAGGCTGCGGTGGCCGGGAGTGACCACTGCACTCCAGTCTGGGTGACAGAGTGAGACTCCAACTCAAAAAAAAAAAAAAGAAAGAATAGTTGCAATTTTTTCCGTCATCTCTTACCTTCATTCCCCAAAACAACTCTTAGGTTTGCTGATTTTTTTTTTTTTTTGCTTTCAGTTATAGAATCTTATTAGAATTTTCCTCATAATATGCTTTTTCTACTTTAAGAATCCTTATTTCACATATAAAAGCATATTATCGGATTAGAGTAAAATCAACTTAAGTTCTCCCTTTTACTTCCTGTTTCATTATAGCTTTTGAGGCAAGAGTTAACATTTACCTAATACAGAATTTGTCTTAGGAAAGTAATTGGGATTAGAATGAGAATTATTTGTGCATCTTTCAAATGTCCACAGAATTAGTATCTTATCTAAACAAAAAATAAGTGATTAAATTAGAAAAAAGTTCTTATGAAAATTTTAATTAGATTTAAATGTACTACAGAATATCAATACTCTTCAAACTTTTTTCTAGGAAGAATTAACTCTGTGACAGTCATCTGTTTGCTGCTGGAAGCATAATAAAGTATGTGTTTACTTAAAATTTTTCAAGTGCCAATGGCATCTTAGAAACAAGATATAAGAACAAAAGTAGTTTCATGGAATTCCTGCTAGGGGAGTGGAGATTTGAGACAGAGTTGTTAGAAGTCACAGTATAGGCTAGATGCGGTGGCTCATGCCTATAATTCAGCACTTTGAGAGACCAAGACAGGAGGATCACATGAGCCCAGGAGTTTGAGACCAGCCTGGGCAACATAGTGAGACAGAAGGATCACCTGAAGCCAGGAGGTTGAGGAGCAGTGAGCTGTGATCATGCCACTACATTCCAGCCTGAGTGACGGCGTGGGACCTTGAATCAAAAGAAAAAAAAGTCACAAGATAGAGGAAAGGGCATGAGATAGAAAAAGACTAGGGAGAAGATAAGGTCTAATGAGAATGTTATGTATGTAGGAAACACTACCAACTACGTAATTTAAAGTTCTCACCCCTCAAAAGCAAAGCACAACAAAACAAAAATGACTTGTGTTACTTATGGAAAACAATAAACAGGCCAATGTTAGTTAGTGGGTAGTGCTCACAGATGAGAACCCGGCTTACAGAGGGGTTTATCTATCTCTACAAATATGATTGTACATTCATAAAATGTCATACCTATACTATATAGCCAGTTGTGTTAGTTGAATACCTAAGCTAACTTTGTTGGACTTACAGCAAATTGGATTTATAAACATGCTCTTGAAATGAAACTTGATCATATGTTGGGGACTTGCTGTGTTTACATTTATATCTGTTTAATCATGTAAATTCTCTGGTTTCCAGTAAGTCAATTTTCCAATCTTGATGATATAAACCATAGTATCAATAAAATAATTAATGCTATTATCAATGGTAATTTATTTTTAAGTACTCATTTTTCAGCTGGGTATGGTGGCTCATGCCTATAATCCCAGCACTTTGGGAGGCCGAGGTGAGAGGATTGCCTGAGCCCATGGGTTCGAAACTAGTCTGGGCAACTTGGCAAGACGTCTTCTCTACAATAAATAAATAAATTAATTAATTAATTAACTGGATGTGGTGGCATGTGCCTGTAGTTCCAGCTTCTTGGAAGACTGAGGTGGAAGGATCGCCTGAGCCCAGCAGGTTGAGGTTTCGGTGGTCGCAAGCGTGCCACTGCAAGCCTGGGCGACACAGTGAGACTCTGACTCTAAAAAAAAAAAAAAAAAGTATTCATTTTTATCTTGGAAATAAACTTAAATAGACTGTTCTACTATTTCAGTATCTTGTCAAGAATTCAAAGTGTTTTCAAAATTAACTATGAATATATATATATATATATTCACACATATATATGTGTATATATATATATATATATATATATATATATATATATATGCACAAGAACTATTCACATGTTTTCCTGACTCATAATCAAAAATTGGATCATAAGCTGGGCTCGGTGGCTCAGCCTGTAATCCCGCGCCTTTGGGAGGCTGAGGTGAGTGGATTGCCTGAGCCTGCGGGTTCAAGACCTGCCTGGGGAGCGAGACCTCATCTCTACAAAAAATAAATTAAAAAAATCAGCTGGGCGTGGTAGCTCATGCCTGTAATTCCGGCTACTTGGAAGGTTGAGGCGGAAGGATCGCCAGAGCCCAGCGAGCCGCCACTGCACTCCAGTCTGGGCAACAGAGTGAGACTGCAACTCAAAAAAAAAAAAAAAAAAAATTGGATCATAATGATTTTGTGGTCTATTACTCTTTGAAAAAAAATTTGAAAAAAATGTTAATTTTTTTTCCTACTATAAGCCAAAAAATTGAGGCTATATACTCTCAGTGCTCTCATTAGACTAGAACAATGCATGGTAAAACTCACTGGGCAAGCTTGAGTAAACTCCTCTGGAGTTTGCAAGGAGGGCATAGAGAGTATGTGCCTCTACATAAAAAATCTAAATGGGAAAGGTAGTTTTAGAGCATCCAATCACAGCAGACAAAAACAAAAAGGCTGGAATAGTAGTCATCTCTGCTTCCAGGTTTGGTGTATTTTTCGGTGGGCTGGAAGGGACGGCTCAGGAGGTAATTGTGCTCAGGTCATCTTGACTGGACGAGTTCAATATTCCTGGCTTCTGGGGTATCCATGCATAGAAACCGGTGGGGTGCTGCATGCAGCAGAAGGTGAGGGTCAGACTGGAGAGGTAGTGGATGCCAATCTTTTGCTCTAAGGGCATGTTTCTCTGTCTTGGGAGAGAAGGAAATTTCCAAAGTTCCTACAAAATGGCCACGTTAAATGTGGAGGTGGTGAGCCGGTAGAGGCTCTTTGTTTAAAATAACTTCTTAATTATTATTTAGAAATGCAGTTATATACCCAGCATAATAAGAATTAAATTAAACTTTGTACAAATATTTAAGTACTGCATTGTCTCCCACAGTAATGTACAGGATATCATAAAATTGAGATAAAATAGAATAAAGCAGGCTGAGTGTGGTGGCTCATACCTGTAATCCCAGCACTTTGGGAGGCCGAGGCAAGCAGGTTGCTTGAACCCAGAAATTTGAAACCATCCTGGGCAAGATAGCAAATCATCGTCTCTACAAAAACAAAAAACAAAAAACAAAATTTAGTCTGGCAGGATGACATTTACATGTAGTCCCAGCTACTCAGGATGCTAATGGGGAAGGATCACCTGAGCTCAGGAAGTCGAGGCTGCTGTGAGCCATTATGGTCGTGATCATGCCAGGGCACTCCAGCCTGAGTCACTGAGCGAGACCTTGACTCAAAAAATAAAATAATAAAATAAAATAAAATAAAGCACTCCCAAACTAATTGAGTGACATCCTGCACAGAACCAATTATGCACATGTTCTTTTTCTTTTTTGACTTGGAGTCTCACTCTGCCGCCCAGATTGGAGTGCAGTGGCCGCTCCCGGCCACCGCAGCCTCGACCTGCTGGGCTCCAGCGATCCTTCCGCCTCAGCCTTCCAAGTAGCTGGAATTACAGGCGCGCGCTACCACGCCCAGCTGATTTTTGATTTATTGTAGAGATGAGGTCTCGTCAAGTTGCCTAGGCGGGTCTCGAACCCGCGGGATCAGGCAATCCACTCACCTCAGCCTCCCAAGGTGTGGGATTACAGGCTGAGTCACCGAACCCGGCATGAACATGTTCTTTTAATGCATCATATGAACACTATTCTGGAAAGGATTCCATGGTGGTATGATAATAATAAGGAACCAGCATCGGGAGGAGGGGCTGCCACACAACCTGGGTCCACCTCTGCTTCCTGCTTGCTAAAGCTAATGCTTTGCCCTTGGATCCCCTCTAGCAAGCTCTTCTGCTTGGCAGAAGGTTCCACCCTGGGGGGCTCATTCAAAATTCTACTCGGATTTTCAGATGGAAATTGAGAGCTACTTTCCAGATTGAGAGCTCATTCCTTCTCCATGGCACCAGATACTGTACTACTTGGGGTGACCAGGGGAGTGGGTCAAAAAGGGAATTGGCTCCAACCACAGGAAATTCAAAAGCTATCTAGGAACCGAGGTGGTAGGTGGAGCTCAGATGGTAAAAAGTCAGCCTGCTTCGCTTCTGCGGTGAGAATCTGCAGACTACCATATTAGGCTTTTCTTGGGGATGACAAATACTTTAAATTGGATAAGAAAGGAAATTTTGACATTGTTGCAGACTAGACTATCTTATGCCTTAATGTGAATATTTTATACTAGAAAGTCAACTGAAAAAGCTATGGGATACCTGAAATATCTTCCAGAAACAGGTTAGAATCCAATATTGTAGAAAACTACTGTTTGTTGAATCCATTCCATCCATGCAAGTTCAACGAGTGATATTTTTCCTCTTTCCTTTCAAAATACTCGGTATAGGAAATATTTACAAATTCACGAAAATAATTTAATGATTTTTGGAGTCTGAAAAACATTGCTCTGGATATCAGGATGTAAGAGAAGGAAAAAATGAGATAGGGTTAAAAGAAGAGACTAATAAGAATCTTCATATTATAGGTGTCTTCAGAGCTACTTAATTTTGTCTTGAGGTAACAGTGATTAAATTGGAAGTTTTTCTCTGTGTATTTCTACCTAGGTGTAAGAAATTATTGGGACATAATTGTAACATATTTTCTGCAAATGTGTCAAAGGATTACACGGCTAAAGGTGATAAAAAAAAAAAAAGGTGCTCCCTTTGGAATGAAAGAAAAGCTGAAAATCAGCACTATTTTTCTGTAAATCTTGTGAATTTATGTGTGGACATCTTTGAAATTATCAACAATGAGAAATTCAGTCTCTGAATGTAATATGAAAATTAATATGCTCATCAGTTTGAGGAATTTATGTGAGGATCCTTATATAAAAGAGGATAAACTTTATTAAAGAAATTTGAAAAGGAGTTTTATATATATGCATGCACACATTTCAGTCTGTAGTTCTGGCGTGGTTTCTACATATTATAATATATGTATATGAGAGCTTAATGTCTATACTCAAACTGCAAAGTAGTTTCTTTGTAGTGTTACAGATTGTTCTGAATTTTTCATTTTTCTATACCTTTTCTTTGTTCTTTAGAAAACATTAAAAAAACTATGCTAAGAATCATTGAAATTTATCTTTAAAGGAGTTAGGAGACAACTGAACATAAAACAAATGTATATAAACAAGTAGAAAATACCAGTGAGCAATACCAGTGAGTTATGTGCTGATTACAGTGTGATGGATCCTAAATATTTTTAACTTTAACTGAACAGATAACATTCCATTTCAAATAGTGGGTAAGAGTCATCTAATTGCATTTTTGGTACACTTTTCTCTATTTGAGTTTTTCCTTCATTTTTTCTTCTATTAAGAATTTACCTATAACTTACTATCAATATTTTTGAGTCAGGAAATAAATGTATATGTGGACACTAAAAATCTCAATTTTTTTTTCACTGATGCACTCAAGAATGTTTAGTTACTCCTATAATCAATGGTCAGATCATGGTTTTCATACACCGTTGCTCATGAGAATCATTTTGGGGAGTTTTTAAAAATACAAATGCCCAGATCTAATCTTCATTGAAATGAAATGGAACAAGTAGGATGGGTATGTTACATATCTCTCTCATTGGTTCTCACTAGTGACCATTAAATAAGAGTAAAACTTCAAGTTATATTGTTGCTATTACTAATAGTTATAGAGTACACTCTCCTGCAATAAAGAACCTTCCTGAAACTTCCAGGAATAGATAATCTACTTATTTTGTAATGAACTTTAAAGTTATTCCTCAAAAATAGTTTCCAGCATACATGAAAAGTAGAATAATGGATATTGGGATAGAGAAAAATTTTGTTACATGAATTGTTCTGGTTCAGTCTACATGGAGTATGAAGAAGAAATTTTGAAAGAAAGTGTTGGAAGATACTATAAGACTGACTTAAGGCAATAAAAGGTGGGGGGAAGGATTAAAAATGAACTACCTGGGATAAGTAAATGAAATTGACACGACTGAAGAAAATTGTGAAAGAGAACAAAAAACTAAAATAAGAGATAGTTCCTTCCAAATAATATATTTGTGCCTATATCATATTTAGATTACTGCTTTGTAAAATTTCTTTCAGTTTTAGGTTGAGTATTTGGCATCCTAAGTTCCTTTTGTTTGAGGAAGACAGGACCTTTCTTCCCTGTTCATTTTCTGTACTACTGTGTCTTTTTTATGTATCAGTAACAATCATCAGAGCTTACACTGCAAAGCCACTTCCAGTAATCTCATTCCAAGATTCAGTTAAGATCAATGTACATATGAATGCCACCACATTTTTAGTGCTGTGTTTTGCTTACATAATTTTAACTATGACACCTTTTAATCTTTGAAGCTAGAAGTGAGCATGATGTTTGATTCCTTGTTATTTAGAGAAAATCGTCTGGAAATTTCACAACAAAAGCCTCGCTTCCAATAAAAAAGACATTAAGAGTTATAAGAATGGCAAGGCAAGGAAGACCAGAACATCATGAACAAAATGTGCAAGGTTGTAATTTCTAGTAAGTAAAAATGGTCAAGGACAAAACCAAACTATGCACTATGTTTAAGCTAAGACCTGAGTTGTTCCTGATAGCTGTGTTTTTTAAAAGTATAAATTGAACAGGCAGTGGAAAAACAGGAAAAGTTCCTGAGCAGGGTGGTGGCTGAGCCCATGAAAAGAGACTGAATGGATGAAAGTTTAACAAACTATTTAACTAAATTAAAATATGTCAAATGTTAAACCGGGCAAATTTTTTCCCTGGTTGCACAGAAGAAATAATTTCAACTATCACATAAAGTGTTAGATAAGAATACCGAAACCGGGCTCGGTGGCTCAGCCTGTAATCCTGCGCCTTTGGGAGGCTGAGGTGAGTGGATTGCCTGAGCCCGTGGGTTCGAGACCCGCCTGGGTAGGCGAGACCTCATCTCTACAATAAATAAAAAAATCAGCCGGGCATGGTAGCACGTGCCTGTAGTTCCAGCTACATGGAAGGCTGAGGCAGAAGGATCGCTGGAGCCCAGCAGGTCGAGGCTGCGGTGGCCGGGAGCGGCCACTGAACTCCAGTCTGGGCAACAGAGTGAGACTCCAACTCAAAAAAAAAGAATAC